>NW_022157969.1:0-129037 GCF_003316985.1 Fusarium coffeatum
AAAAAAAAAAAAAAAAACAGGAGTATTCTTGATGCTGACTCTCTTCTAGAATTGCCCAAGGGATATGAAGACACATCTGAGCAAGTGTCCAACGAGGGTTAAATTGAGGGTGAAGACGGTATAGGGAAATTTTTGGACGGTTCGGGTGTTTGCACCTGTTTATAGGACCTTATGAGCTACGTTAACTTGCAGGAATGGTTTCTTTAATCTACTTCTCTCCGTGTGATTCGTAGCGGTGCTACACCTTCTCGTTAGGTGAGATTGAAGACCAGCTGGATGTTCAAGCACGATATCTAACTTCCTTCACGCCTATCAACGCAGCCAGTCCAGTGTATCGGCACAGACCCGATTGAGGAATGGAACACATCTGCGTCTTAAAGACTTAGCGGCACACGTCCCTTGCATATCACATTCGTAGTCGACAGAGGTTCAATGCTTAATCGTCAAAGCAGTCAAAGTCCAGATTGTCGGTTTGGACCCTTTTTCCCGAGATATAATACAAAGGCTCCCCTCATAAACCGCAATACCAAACAAACAAAACTTCCGGTGTGGCCGTATTAACCTAATCCTCTCCCAATTGCCGAGTATGGCTCGTCTTTGCACATCACATAGCTTTTATGTGTGTAATAAAGGCCCATACGCCGCATCATGGTTTATAACAAAAAAATAGCAGCCGTCCCCAAGACATCGTCATCTCTCCATTTCTCTTCGAGATTCGTCGTGAAATTCGGGGTTTTTTGTCGCAGCAGTTTAGCTGGAGAACTTTCGGGTGATCTTGGCGATAACTGGAAATTGAGTTAGGGGACACGTATTGGACACATCTTGTGAGAGAGTAAAGCATACTGTGAAGGGCAACAACGCTGAAGATAAAGACAAGAGAGAGAACAAGGACGACGACAGGGTCGACCTTGAGGCCGGGCGACTCATCAGTGTAAAGTCCTGCAAAAAAGTATCAGTATAAATGTGTCTAAATGTCGTCCGGGCAGAGTAACGTACGCAGCATGGTGCTGCTGGAACCACCGGCGCCAGCGGCGCGAGTGCTGCTTGGTCGAGCATTGGCAATCTTCTCCTTCTGGTCGGCAGCAGCGCGTCGTCGGATGGCAGTACGGGGACCACCAGGGATAGCAGGGGATGAGGGTCGGCCAATGTTGGCACCGCTGGCAGCAGCGCCGCCGTTAACGGGGGAAGAAGGACGAGGAGAAGACTGTAGAGGACACCATGTTAGTGAATCAATGTCGATCATACAACAAGCTTCTAGTCCAGAGGGAAGAGCTCAGTCGCAATGCGACACTAGCTCCGCAGCTTGCATCGCCAATTGCTCTCGCTTCGAAGTTTAAGAGCGTACCATTGTTCAAGAATTAAACCCGGAGAATGAGAGTTGACGGAGAAATCACAGAAGGATTTCTAGAGAGCGCGAAAATGGAAAGTAAAGGAGAGGATAGATAGTGAAACGTTGATGGAAACCAAGGATCAAGACGAGAGACTGGTCCTAAATTAATGGTTTGGGTGGTTGTGCTACTCCCCCCGTAAAATGGGGGACCGACCACTTAGGGAGTTGAGGCCACATTCACCAGAAAGGAGGGAGCGGGGCTATGATTTTCCGGTGGCGTCTACTGAACTGGTATGAGCTAGCTCTCCGACTTCAAGGGACTATAGCTCTCCACAATAGGTAGAGGTACGAGCTCCACATCAGATCACTTTACATACTGCAAGTAGCTTCATTAAGCTGAGCAACATGCGACAGTTTACCACTTCAGGCCATGCAAGTTAAGATACTCCAACAAACAAAGTGATTATTTCATTCAAGGCCATTATTCTGTAAAAAAGATTTTTACAATTTAGTGAGACTATGTATGGGAGAGATGGCTGTAGCCTCTACACCTGTTGATCCTATCGTCAGGCGGATTGGATATCAACAACAAACGCTCTCGTGCTCGCTTTCGAGTCCGCTCGCAGACTCGATATGAATGTATCAGGGGTGGTGTATAATCAAAAAGAAACAACGACAACAAGAAGGAAGAGAGAAGAAGCAGCGGTAGCAGTATCAAAGACAAGGAAGGAACCATAAGACAAAGGGAATCAAGACAACAAAAAAACATTCGCGCATCGCTGGCGCGTCATCCATGCACCTGTCGAGTTCTCCTCCAGCTCTTTTTTTTTCATCCCTATGACATGAGATGGTATGACAGGTGTCCAATCCTTCTCGACAGGCCCTGTCTCTCTGTTTCTTCAGCCCAGCATGTATTGAACACGACATCCCACCCGTCACTGAGCTCCGTTTCCGGAGACCAAGAGCTTGTATGTGTCCCGTGCCTCTCCTGATGCCGATCCATCTTTTTGCTCTGAATCTGCGAGATGTAATGGAAATGCCTGCTGCAAAAGGCCTCCGTGCTGGTGGCGACCAAAGACCGCCAGGTATCTTTTGTAAAAGGAAGTTTGAGCATGTTGGTGAGGTTCGTTTCGTTTCGTTCCATCCCAACCGCTCAATTATGTATGATTAGACAATAGTACATCTACACCAGGAAACGAAAGCTCTCAACCAAACGCCTTCCGCTATGATGGCAACTCTGCAGATCAACGGTTGTAGTTCGAATCGTGGAAAAATGTTTGACAAAGTAAAAATGTTGTTAGGAAACGGTCATGCTTCAGAGTGTAACATCGAGAACAAGACTGACGTCAGCGACGTTGGGCCCTGCCAAATCCTCAAGGACGGGTATGAGGTCTAGTAGCTCATTGTCGTGGGCATCGGAGAACCAACTGCTGATGGGTACAGCGTGCTGTGGGTGGAAGATGTAGGAGGTGGGCGAGTTATCGATGATGATGGTATCCTTCAGGTCTCGGCCAACTTGGGACAAGTCTTTGACGTAATTTCCTTGATGGTTGTAGCAGCTCTCACGGAAGAGTCTGTGGTGAACAACCTTGTGAATGTCCAGCTGGTCCAAGAGCGGGTCTCCATACTACGCATTGTCAGTAAGTCTCCTGATCGGTCTACTAATGAAGCAGGACTCACCTTAGAAACGGAAGCTGTAAAGACGACAACCTCATAGAGCTCTCCAACACGCTTCATGAATTCGTCGACGCCGGGTCGCTTGATCACGTAAACATTGTGGTAGTTACCCTCAATCTCGACAGGAATCGTAAAGTCGGCTTGATGTAAGATCTTTGACAGGAATTAGCGCATACCCACGACAAATAGATTAATGATAACCATACCTTAAAGGAACTGTGAACCAAAGTCTCATCCAAGTCGAGAACCAGGCATTTTCTGCCCTTATGCTCAGGTGCAATTGGGGGCAACAACCACTTCTGCGGTTCGGGTGCTGATGGGCCAGCATCTGTGAATTGACTGGGTGCCACGACCGCAGGGCCTGGGGGTGGGGGTGGTATCGTTCTTTGGGTTGGAGCTTCGACTGCAGGGGCTTCAGGTGCCTCTTCTAGCTCCTCAGTAGGAGCATCTTGCATATCCACGTCACCGTTGTTAGGCTTAGGCGTCTTGTCTGCCACCTGAGGCTCTTCTTCTGTGGGCGTAGGCTTGGGGGGCTCCACTGTGACTGAAGGGGGAACCGATTGCTTCGATTCCCTGTTTTCTAGCTCTGCCGTTGTGATTTCGTCGTTGGCGTGGCCTGATGAGGTAGCCTCGTCCTTTGGCTCCGGTGCGGGGGCAGTGACTTGAGACTCTCTTTCAGCAACTGGCCTAGGTTGTTCCTGAGGAGTATTGGTACGCGACCTTGCAGATGTCGGGCGAGGCGGTAGGACGTCGAGCTTGTGTACGTTTTCGTTGTTTTCCTCGTTGCCAGCGGGGCCTTCAGGCGTACCACAGCATCCAAGAAAAGCCAATAGACCACCACGCTTCTTCTTCTGGGAGGGGGCAACAGGAGAGTTAGGCTGTGTGTTTGCAGCGGTGTTTGTGGGTTCAGTTTCGCCTCCAGTCCTGTTGCTTGAAGTACTTCCGTTCCGTCGTCGCGCCCGGAGACTTCCTTTGGAGTCTTTCGATCGGCTTCCGATACTGTTCCGGGGATCGCTGACTGTAGCCCCACTCAACCCCGTCGATGTTGGTGACGATTGGTTCCGCTGTGACGATGATCTCGAGGGAACCTTAAGGAGACCGCGACCTTTTTTGGAGCTCATTCCCTCCTCTGGAGATAACTGACCCTTGTTCGACATTTCAGCATCGGCTGAGGTTGCCTGAGGTTGAATCTCGTCGTTTGGGTTCGACATGGTTGCTTTCTCTCCTAGAAACCGGTTAGCTACTGTTCTTGTGGGATTTGTAAGGCACAAGGCAATCGCGAATGTTGGCTGACACAGGTTATCAATGTATCAGGAATGCTGACAACAGATTCCTGGACCTCATAAAACCGTCACTTCACAAAGTGAAAGCTATGAGCTTGCAAGCACAGTCTTGAATACCGTACTATCCAAGCAGCCGCGCAAGATCTCGGGCAAGCGTGAGAGATAAGAGGTACTCACGTCGTTGACCGCAAACAAATCCGTCTGATATATTGGTCCCTAACTCTTCAAATGCAGCCTATCGAGGCTCAAGGTGCGACAAGAAACGAAGTCAATCGGTATGGCGAGTATAAAATAGTTGATAGGTTTCGTCGGCGCTGGGAGTAAAAGGGCGACGGTGGGAAATTACGGCGCGTTTGGGCCAAGGCAGGGGAGGCTAGAAGTCGGCCTGGACCAAGAATCGGGGAGAAAGAAGCGAAACTTTAGAATGGACCAAAAAGGGTCGCAAAAATGAGTGAATGAATGGACGACTTGTCTCCAAGATTGAGACAGAATCCGTCAACAGGAAACCTGGTCGGGGATTGCGTCGGTCGGGGATGGAGCTCGGTGAGAATGAAGAAAGATGGAGGACCAGCGGAAGACGG
Source organism: Fusarium coffeatum (assembly GCF_003316985.1). NCBI lineage: Eukaryota > Fungi > Ascomycota > Sordariomycetes > Hypocreales > Nectriaceae > Fusarium > Fusarium coffeatum. The sequence continues at coordinate 4,872 of NW_022157969.1, forward strand.
GACCAGAGAGGATCGGAGGCTGAAAAAGACCTGGCGCGCAAGCGAGATGATTGCCTTTAAGAGGTGAACTTGGTCTTGGCTCAGCTAGGAGAGATTGAGAAAAGCAGAGCAGAACAAGCTTAGGTCGCGCAGGGGATCTCTATCAAACTCTCTCTCCCTGGAAGTTGTTTAGACTGCAGACGAGGATGAGAAAGGTAAAAGTCAAGTCTAGGTTGGATTTCGATTTGGAAAGGCTGGATTGGACTGGATTGGATTGACTGGACGCGATGCAGTGCGTGCAAAGTGCAGGTGCAGCGACAGTGGGCGACGTGCTGGAAGGGAAGCCTGGCCCGGGGGGGGCATCCGCTAGAAACAGTGAGCAGCAGGGTCACTGGGGACGGTGGGAGACTGTGAACCTGTGAGAGGTCAGAGGATAGAATGAGAGAGGCCGAAGAGGATGGGGCTCGACTGGGCTTGACTGGGGTGGGTAGTAGAGGGAGGTGTGAGTGGAGTTTGGCTCGAGATTAACCCTCCGGGACCATCCATCATGATAGGGTAGTATCGTATACTGTCTATCTTGGTATAACTGACACTGTACAGATCGACCGAGATGGACGGTTTGCACAGTGTCAATAAACTCACATCTGGTATCTCCTGATAGCTGATAGACCGTCCCTTGTCTCTCATCTCCGCTAATAATGGTGTCCGGCAAGCTCATCTTAACCACCCTGTCCTATGGCTGGTTTAGGCCCGCTCATGGCTCGGTGCGGCGCCTAAGGACCCCTGTCGTGGTTCTGCACATGTACGGATACCTACATTACATTCATTACCCTCTCTTAATTACTTGATGTTGACCTGATCAACTCTACTGTACGTGAGAAACCAGATTATCAGAACATAAAAAGCAAAGGCTTTAATTAATATGTACTGTCATGGTGGAGTCTCGAGTCCTGCAAGCTTTCTATGTAGCCGCATTTACCGTATCGTCTAATACTGGAAAGCTCCGTTTAATCGGGTGAAAGGTATCCGTACCTCGTTAGCCTCCATGGGCTGCCATCACCAGGTGCTGGTACCTACTGTATGTACACTGGACTGATGTCCACATCAACAAGGTATGCCTATGGGTATCCGTTCTTCACTCTAATAAACCATGCCCATGATCTTTTCAGCAGCACAGCGCTGAGGAGAGGGGCCCTCCTTTTAGCATTGATGAATGTCCTGTTCCGTACTGCATGAGAGAGGAGCTTAATTTCGGGTCTTTACATATTGTTGTCAGTCAATCAGGCCGTTCTGTTTTTTTACTGCGTTGCTCCCCAAGGGCCCAAGCTCTCCCCCAGCTTTTCAAGCTTCTTCCTTGCGTTTTGGTCTTGGATTTGGTTCTCGCTTTGAACTGACTGAGGCTGCTGCCACCATGTCACTCACATCCGTGTGCTACTGCTACATGACCACTGACGTACGGGACGAGATGCACGCTCTTTCGATGTTTCCTCGTGTCATGCAACCTAAAGTGTTTGTTAATCGGTACGAATAGTCTACATACAGTACCAACTGATGTTGGGATATCTTGAATAGGGTTGCTGGGAGCTCTGCATGGGATGACATTGAGGCTAACGAAAGTTACTCCCTGGCCCATGCAATGTCATCCAACGATGCTCATTAATTCATGTAGCCGTATCCGTAGCTTTACTTGAGTCGTTGAATCCTTAGCTTCCAAGCCTTCTATACATACGAGTTCCTTCACGTGCATTCCCAGAATGAGAGTCCAGGCAAGACCCTTTCGCCCAACCAATGCTCCTACTCACGCATATCACTTTCGGAATTCCCTTGTAGTCCAGCTTCAGTTCCAACCCAGATTCTCAATTCCATCTTCTCTTTCAAGAGTGAGACACGGAAAGAGCCCTTATCCCTGTCGGACCGGGACAAGTATCCAGGGTCAGTTGCCATGATTGGCCGAGTTGGCGCCCGGATCAGTGATGTCTCCATGCATCGTGGGCCCGTCGGCCTTGACCACTTAAGAGACCTGCATACCCGCTGTCGCTGTGGTCCGGTTAGAGAGTCTCTGCAGCTGGTGTTTCTACTTGGCCTAGGATATCATATCGATCTTGTTTGCTGTGATGTATTTCAGGTCAGCTATAAGCTTACCCGGATATGGCTTCCTTGAGTATGTTTCTGTAGTGATCGCACCATCGATTTGCTTCCCGCGTTGAGGCTGGATCTTTGAACGAGTGGGTTTACGGAAAAGTGTCATCGGTTGACTTGAGAACGGTAAGCTCGTGGTAGTGAGTTGGCCCCTTGAACTAGCGTATCGAACCTGAGTCGTGTCAACCTTGGCCCTGGGCTGTCTGTAAGCGTGTATGACCTGGACGATATTGAATTGCAGATCGATATTCATTTCCCGTACCTACCTTAAACAGTGTAAGACTTGGGTATGACGACGGTATTACAAGCTCTGTTGTGTTTGGACTTTCGTATATTTCAGCGATGAGAGTCGAGGTTAAAGGTAATCGTACAACATGTACTACGGCTCCCACGTAAACCATGATTAGCTACGGTTATATGCATCAAATATAAACTGATCAAAGAAAAGACACACAAAACTATTGAGTGCTATACAATAAGAAGCAAACATGTATAGTCAAGAGATCCTAGTTGATATCACGGTCGTACATAGATTGATGGTTGTCTCTTCAGGGTAGGTTGTCTCCAAAATCCAGTCCACTCTAAAGATTAACCGAACCAATGAGATTGCAACTCGATCGGTTAAGGAAAGTCCAGATGCTCAGATGCTTCCCCCATATTTCCCCAGCTTTTCTTCCATCATGTGATTGGACACAGTGTCGTCATTCCCGCTCGCCGCATCCGTCGGCTGCAGCTTAGGTGAGGTAGGTCGCAGTTGGAGGCAGGCGCAAGCCGTCTCATGTGCCACTTGCCTCGGATACCCGTATTTCACATGCTCATGACTACTTCGATTCTTGTCAATCTCAACCATATTTTGTCTTAGCCAAACGGTTTCTAACTACCACACATTTTAATACTACCATCAAATCTTTGACATCACGTATAACACACGCTCTTGCTGATGGACACGTAAAGAAAGCGCTCTGAGCCTCTTCAGAGACTTGGTTCCTTATTGTTGTTGTGGGGGAGCTACTCCAATTATCTCAGTATAAGCATCCAGCCAGCGTCATCACAAAGCTCGTACTCAACTCACCCTCTTCTCATGGCCGGGCAATCAACGCTGCGGCATACTGCCGCCGAGGAGCAGTTAGCCGCCTTTCTCGACAAATGGACAGGTAAGATCAAGACAAGGTTGCGCGGAACAACTCGCACAACTCGTTTACTCGCGACACTCGCCCTTGCGATATCAATTATCCTTGGTGGAGTCGGAGGGCGTCGATGGTGGAAGAATCGACGACATGAGCGAGAACAAGGTCGCAAACTGGTGCGCACAAACTCATGGCTTCACAACAAGGACGGGTCGCGAACCATCTATGTCCCATATAAAGATGGAACCTCAAAAGTGGTCATCAACACAACCAAGCCTCTCACATTTGATGCGCATCGACGTTTGTTCCTGAACCCTCCACGCGTATCTGGTTTACGGGAAGGCACAGTACCAGCAGCGCAAACGAAGCCTGGTCTCAATATCGCTTTCCTGCATCAGTTTCTGAGCTTGATGAGCATTATGATCCCGCGATGGTCCAGCAAAGAGGCCGGCTTACTGCTTAGTCACGGCGTGTTTCTGATGCTAAGAACGTACCTCTCACTGGTTGTCGCTCGCCTAGATGGTGAGATTGTACGCGATTTAGTCGCTGGAAACGGTAGGGCTTTCTTATGGGGCATCTTGAAGGTAAGTAACCAACCTGATAAAATTATACCAGAAACTCACGTATCTTAGTGGTGCGGAATCGGTGGTTTTGCCTCTTATACAAACGCCATGATCAAGTTCCTTGAATCTAAGGTCTCTATCGCTTTCCGTACGCGACTGACACGATATATCCATGACCTCTACCTTAACGACAACCTTAACTATTATAAGCTTTCCAACCTGGATGGAGGCGTTGGCCAAAGTGCTGATCAGTTCATCACGCAAGATCTGACACTGTTCTGCGCAGCGGCAGCCAACATCTACTCATCGCTTGGCAAGCCTTTTGTTGACTTGTGTGTTTTCAACTATCAGCTGTACAGATCCTTGGGTCCTCTCGCTATTACTGGTCTTATGGGCAACTACTTCTTGACTGCCAGTATTCTGCGACGACTTTCGCCACCCTTCGGCAAGCTAAAGGCAGTCGAAGGTCGCAAAGAGGGTGACTTCCGAAGCTTACATGCCCGCCTAATTGCCAACGCGGAGGAGGTCGCATTCTACGGTGGCGCCGAGACTGAAAAAACGTTTTTGAACCGTGAGTTCAAGTCGTTAAAATCTTGGATGGAAGGCATTTACATGCTCAAGATCCGCTATAATATTCTGGAGGATTTTATTCTCAAATACAGTTGGAGTGCTTACGGTTACTTACTGGCATCACTCCCTGTCTTCCTTCCAGCGTGGGGTGGTGTTGGAGGCAGAGCTGAAATGGTTGAGACTGCAGTACGAGGAGGACGAGAACGTAACCGCATGAAGGAGTTCATTACGAACAAGAGACTCATGCTTTCGCTTGCAGACGCAGGTGGTCGCATGATGTACTCGATCAAAGATCTGTCAGAGTTGGCAGGATATACCAGCCGCGTGTATACGCTTATCTCAACATTGCATCGCGTACATGCCGATTCCTATCAGGTTCGAGCTGGACAGAGCGAACTATACTCTCTGTCTGATGTTTCGGGAACCATCCAGAAGGGATTTGACGGGGTTCGTTTCGAGCATGTGCCAGTTGTCGCTCCTGGCCTGTGGCCTCAGGGAGGTGAGGAGTTGCTCGAGTCATTGTCTATTATTGTGCGAAGGGGCGAACATCTACTTGTAAGTTTATTCCGACCATTCTTCCGTACGTGCACTGACAGCATCTAGATCTCTGGACCGAATGGCGTGGGTAAAACCGCAATTTCAAGAATCCTTGCTGGCTTATGGCCAGTATACCGAGGATTGGTCAGTCGTCCCAAGGATATTGGTCAAGACGGAATAATGTTCCTTCCTCAGCGACCATACTTGAGCCCAGGAACCCTCCGTGACCAAGTCATCTACCCCGATGGTCACGTTGACATGAAGGAGAAGCGCAAGTCCGAGGATGACCTTATGAATGCTTTGGAGGCCGCGAAATTAGGATACCTGCCTGATCGTGAAGGTGGATGGGATACTCGAAAAGAGTGGAAGGATGTTCTCAGTGGGGGTGAGAAGCAGCGCATGGGTTTCGCTCGCCTACTCTATCACGAGCCTCAGTATGCTATTGTCGATGAAGGCACTAGCGCTGTTTCGAGTGACGTCGAGGGTTTGCTGTACGAGACATGCAAGGAGAGGGGCATCAGTAAGTTCCAACTCTGTTTGTGGTGATGATATCATTTGACTAACGCTTACAGCACTTATCACTATATCAACTCGAGCATCGCTCAAGAAGTACCACTCATATAACTTAGTCCTTGGTATGGGTGACCGAGGAGATGAATGGGAATTTGAGCGTATCGGTACTGAGCGCGAGAAGATGCAGGTAGAGAAGGAGCTACAGGAACTACGAGAGCGACTTGCACAAGTGGAAGAATGGAAGAAGCGCCGAGACGAGATTGAGACAGAATTGTCGGCTGTCTGGACGGATAAGGGTGAAGTTTTGGAAGCTCCGACGTATGCGGAGAAGGCAGCAGAGGGGCAGGAGTAGTTGGATGAAGGGTAGCTGAAGGGTTGGTTGATGTGAGATGACGTGGAAGAGCAATACCCATGCAGCGACTGATGGTGGTAGTGTTTGTTTTGCATTGAGTCAGCCAGCGACAGTTGTATACTTGAGAATATTAGGGACCTACATAGACGATCTATCACAGCAAGAAGGAACAGTAGCGATATGATGCTTAGAAGGGTACAGAGTATACAGTAGAGGGATAGAAATCAAGGGTTCAACAAGACGATAGTTGCATATACATAACAGCCTCAAACCCGATTATCGGCTGACCCTGACAGCAGTGGAATTCCAGATCCAATATGCAAATCCCCCCTCCCGCTTTACCTGTTTCCCTTAGCTAGACTAACGTTAGAACCAATATTTCCCAAGCCAAGCTTTGCAGCTCCAACGCCACCTTTCCAGGGACATCCCTAATCACGAGGTCGTAGCAAGGCAAACTATTTAGCGGCACACGCTAAAGTAAAACAACGCCCGCGCCGCCCTTCGGATAACGATGATCCCGCAACGGGCGGGTCTTGAATTGTTAATTGAATTTCTGAACGGTTTTTAGTTGCCTTTTCGTCTCTAAGGTCGGGTTCTAGGAGGGGAGGCAAAAAAAAAACAGGGTAGAGGGAATCGATAGTTTGGTCTGGAGGAGGGATGATACGATGGGGTCATTGGTGCTTTCCTTCTTGACTTCTTCTCTTTGTCTCTGCGAATTGAAAAACTGGTCGAATCCCCTCTCGCTGAATGCATGTCATCTTTAAAGTCTGATATATCTATTGGTTTGGCTGAGTTTGAATGCATGATTGTTTCACCAGGCTGAGCTGAACATATCAAGGTTGCCTCTATCCCGGTACGAGGAAGCATATCCACAGCCTGACTATTGAGTCTTTTATACTTTTAGTAGCCCGTCATTCTCCTCTTCTTCCTCTTCTTTATCCTTATGAGCTACAGCTGAGTTATCAGCGTCATCGGGTTTAACAACAACAACTACATATTCAATTCCAGCTATAGGTGAATCTTCAACCATGAGCAGAGGTCACAATCCCAGAACATCCTCTTTCACCTCGATCTCTCGTCCCCATCTCCCCTCAATTGACGAAAACGAGATTGCTTTAACGCCCTCCCCTCCCAGCCCATCTACACCTACAGCTCCCCTCCGCATTCCTAGAAAGTCTCCCCGCCGTGCTCTTCGCAACCATGGCATCCCACCGCCAGCGTACATACCTCGGGCAAGACCCTACTATGCTCCGCCTATGGCGCATTACTCCCCACCGAGGTACGACTATGGGTATGCTGAAGCAAAGGGCAAGTTTGTAGAGACTGATATGACGGACGCGGGGAGTTATAGGGAGAGGAGGTTTTGTGGTGTTGATAGGAGGAGAGGATGCTGCTTGTTGGTTATTTTCATGGTTGGTGCTGCTATTGTTGCGATTGCTTTGGGTGTTGGGTTGGCGATAGGTTTGGATAATGCGTAAGTCACACAGCACATATGAGATATACAACTAACTGACCATCAACAGAAGCAAGAGCACACCACAGGAATCTTCAACTCCAGAACCAACGCCCCAATTTCCCGCTGGTTCCTATTCTTTCAGAGCAGATCTCCAAAACATATCCACAGACTGCACATCCAATCCCTCAACATGGCGTTGCTACCCCTACACACAAGGTTCCTCAGCAACGTTCTTCTGGATCATCACAACCAACGACAACAACTCATACAACATCTCATCCACCACAAACCCCTTCGCGCCATCTTTCTCAAACTTGACTCTCAAGCGTCTCGATGAGAACACATCCAAAGAGCGATTGCAGTTCTCGTTCTCAATGACCAAGACGGTTGTTCCGGATGCTATGCTGTCATCGAGTAACCGCGCGGCGAAGTGCATGTTTGACAATACGCTGTTTGAAGCTACGCTTTGGACGCAGAGGAACGATGGTAGCGATGATGGGTCTGGCGGTGATAAGTTTGCCGACTGGCCTGGTGACGTTGAGATTGTACAGCGCAAGATGTTCAGGGCCGGATCACCAGAGTGTCTGGATAACCAGGGAAGTAAGGTGGGCGATATAAAGGCTAGTAACGGTACATGTGAATGCCGTTATGCTAACTGAGCATTCCTTTCTCTGCAAAGAAATTGGATATAATGTGGGCTGTGTTTTAGTCCGACTACCTTGAGCAAGAGAGGAAAACGGCGAACGGATAGGAGTTAGTGATACCCAGGAACAGCAAGTTCTATAATCTATATAAAATAACAATAAAATATGGTAGATGATATCAAACAGTAAACCTAGATTAGCACAAAGTAAAACATAAAAAGACAAACCCTGTGAAAGCAATTTTTGTCTACCATCAACTCCTCAGCCTTCGCCAAACTAAGCGACCTCACTACGTTGAAAATACCAAACTCCCCCAAACCTTGCCCTCACTTTAGATAAGCATAAACAGGAACAGTACCAATAGTGAGCTGCGAATCGAGCTCCTTCGTCCGGGACATGAGGTTGCGGAGAGTGACTGGCATATGTGGCAATGCTTTCCGGACAAATGTGCGCATCGCCTTGGACTTGAGGTATTTGGGCTTCTTGGAACTTGGTCCACGAACCACTCTCTGAATCTTTGGCGACAGAATCTTCACATGAGCTTTAAGCTCTTTATCGGGACTTGGAGGCATGTCGAACTTGACGTACTTTGCAGGACGTTGGGTAGCACGGTTAATGCTCATCCTCCAACCCGTAGAAGGGGGCTGACGCTGGAGGTTGTTCGGACCTTGGCCAGGAGGGATTAATGGCGAAGCAACTTGATTGCGATTATCGTCGAACTGGTAAAACGACTCCTCACGATCGATGTCCATAGCTTCCCCTGGACCGATCCCGCTTGATTGGCTTTGAATGGCAGTACCGGGTCGAGTTTTCGAAGAACCTGAGAGAAGAGGAGAAGTATTCGAGGCACTCGGAGGAGACGGCGGAGGCGGTGGTGTAATGCTCTGAATGTTTAGATCCGCCAGCAAGGAAGCAGGAGGGGATCTTGATGAGTGATGTGACGTGGCTACCACCGGAAAGGTCGGGGATAGAGCAGGTCTTAAATGGCGTGTGTTGTTAGAAACGTTCAGATTAGTTGCGGCCAGGAAAGCAGGAGGAGAGCTCGAGCTTGAGATAGCCTGGATAGTCCCTTGAGGCCTATGAGCAAGGATACGTGATCCGCCAAGTTTTTGTATCTTGAGAGGACTCATGTCTTCAGTCGGTTCAGTCGACTCCTCTCGTGGACGCTTCTGCGGCGGTGACGGAGTGTTGACAGGTGCTTTCTTTCCAGAACCAGGCGGCTGTAGATCACTTGGAGGAGGCACGGCCTGAATAGGTGATTGCGTCAGCCCAGGGGTTTGTCGAGGGCTAATGCCTCCTTGATTGCTTCGCGCAGTACTTTGAGACTGTTGTTGGTTTGACGGGCCAGTAACATGTTGAGTGGGTTGGTTCGGAGCTCGATGACCCTTTCTGGTGTCAGTTACCTGCACTCCAGGATGCAATGCCAAAAGTCCCTGCTGATGTATCACGGCCTGTTGAACAGGATTGACGTTGGCGGCTGGTGACTTTGGTATATGGGATGGCACTTGTTGAGGGCCATACGACGCTGCCCACCACCGTGCAATTTCCCTAGGATCGTAGCCCGCGGAGTTCTTCCATTGCTGGATAACCTTTAGTATTTGTATCGGGGTGGGTCTGTCAACAGGATTTTCAAAGAGGCATCTGCGGACAATGTCACGCAGCTCTATATCGACCCAAGAAAAATCCTTGTTCTTCAGCGCCCAGCCATATGTGTATCTTGTCTTTCCGTCCAAGCTCTCATAGCGTTTGCACACAAAGGGGTGCCTGTAAGACACTCCGGTAATCATAGATTCCATCTGCAAAGAATTAGACAAATCTTCAACCTGAACAAAACTGACTCAAACTTACCACCTTGGCAATGAGAAAGACATTAGTCCACGTCCCAAAGCGCCCAGCACAAGGAGATCCCTTCTCAAAATCCTCGCCTCCAAAATCGTTCCGCACCTCTTCTGGTGTCATCCCTAAAGGAAGGCAGTCCCACTCACCGCTTATTTGTTCCTATACATATCATTCTTAGCAATTTCGACCAAGTTCGACATCAAATATATACGTACCGGCGTTGCAGCTTGAGGCTTGGGGAAATGTCGTAATCTCCAAAGATTGATTTCAGTCATTTCACCCCAATATTCACTCATGATCTCGCTGAACGCTCCCAGGTCATGCAACTAAGTCCAGTCAGCATATTGGCATAGTCATTGCGTTTCTAGTAGAGCTACCTTGAAGGCGGGCCTATCTTTGTGAGACTGTTCTTGGCCAACAAGTACTAAATATAAGTCAGTGGCGGAACTTTACGAATGCGTAGACATGCTTACTATTGAGGTATTCCATGTCCAGATGAATGTCATGCGTTGAGTTATGATTAGACTCGAATTTTTCCAGAAATTTATCTGCTTCATTGTTTTGTTCGGCCTCTCTGAAAAGATGTTCAAAGGTAATAGATTTGTCCAACACTGGTGTATACGCGACAGTAGCAAGTCCCAGCGCATCTGCAAAAGTAAGCAAGTCAGTGGGAAAAATAATTTGGATAAGATAACTCACAGCATTCCAGTACCCCCCAAAGAACTGAATTGGGGAAATTTTGCTTCGTTGTAGCCATGTTGCTCATAAGGCCAGATACATCACCATATGGAGCATACTCAAACACAACACATCCACGCTCTGCAGCATTCCAACTGCAGCCTTCTGTAAAGTTATTGGCTGCCGTTGGGTTTTCCTTCATCATCGCTCTTCGTATCGCTGCCGACTCGTGGGATAGCTTGATGACTTGGGTCGTGTGTTCCGCTGCCTCGTATCGTAGGTGGAATCTCGCTTCATTCACGGGATCAAAGGAACCAGAAGCCTTTTTACCTTTCTTGATCACCACCCTCCTGATTGACCCGTCATCGAAGGTGACATCCCATAGTGAAACATAACCGTGACCTCCTTCGGCAAGCACTTTGACGAATTTGAACCTCAATCCCTCCCACGACGTTGACTCAATGTCTCGTAGAGAATCCGCTTTACAAACGCCGGATAGGTCTGGGCCTTTGGAGGTATTTGTGAGTGCTGGAAAATTAGAGACACGTTGCTTTTGGATTTCTTCTTTGGCGCGCCGAATATGTCCTATTTGATCCTGGGGAATATGATCCCAATCGTAAAGGACGACGGAAGTATCGCCGCGAGTAAGAGCTGAGTTGATAGTGCACAAGTTCCGCCATCGAGTTAACTCTTGATGGTATGTTCGACCAGTTGGCTGAATGCGAACCATCTTGATCTTGATATCACGACCTATCATGTTGGGCAAGGTGTATAGAGTTGTGGCTTTTGTCGAGAATGAAAACTTGAAGTGAATATGCGACAGCGGAGGTGGATGATTCGATGGTAATAAGCTTGCGAGAAAGAACAAAGACCAAAGGCACAACTGCCTGGGCTTTACTCAGCCCGTGGTTATCTCCATAGTCCATATTGCAAACAAGGGAGAAGATCGAGTCCCCAATGAGTGTTTGATGGCGGCATTGTGAGAGAACTGAATCTGTATTTGGGCACTTGGTACTCTTGGACAAAGAGGTGCGGTGTTTCCGTGCTGGTGTTTTAGGAACTTCTTTGTTCGTCAACCTGGTGATGTTTTTGATCTCAAAGGTGGTCTATTTCGGTCGCTCGAAGCCATGATCGCGAAAGTAACTGTGCGGTAGCTTGAAAGGGTTCTTTGAGAGTTGTCATGATTAGACTCGTCGAGTCTATTGTTGGTGTAAGTCAATCATGGCAGTCAAAAAGTAAGGACTTGAAGGTGTATTCTTTGTCGCATTGAAAATGAAGCTGTACAAGATCAGGCAGGGCCCGTCGGATCTTCTTACGACAATGAATTGGGTGCCACTGATTTCGACCATGCTATGTCCGTCCTTCTTTTTCCATCCATCATGGGACTTGATTAACAAGGGCCAGGGTGTGTTTACAGAGGAATCTTTTTGGTGGAGACCTTCTCCATGTGCCTGAGAGATTTACCCGCTTCTGTGGAACGAAAGGACAGGCTAATGGGCGGCTAACTAAGGCTAAGGCAGGGAAGGCATGGGGCAGGAGACTTCAGGCTAAATTGCTCCTGCTGCTTTCTACCGGACGGGAAAGGGAAAGACCGACCCAGGGACCCTCAGAGAGGCTCTTTCTTGGTCCATCATGACATGAATAACCAACATCTGTTTGAATTCATCCGCGTATAATCCACAATATCAAGAGTTTCGTAGACTAGGGAACCCAGAATTACGCCGAGCCGGGATAATCGACCACGTCACTGGAAGATTGTAGTGGTCATTTGATCAAGGCGATATCCGAAGTTGAGGCGTTGGTCGTTGGTCGTTGACTACTAAGGTAGGTAGGCCTATCTATCACTTATAGGAACATCCATGATCACCTGTTTAGGCAAGTTACCTATGCTGCATCAACCGTTAAAAAATAAAAAAACATCCGCACGAGTTAAACCGATTTGACATGTAACGAAGCTGTCAATCTTTGCTTAGCCTAGCCGCGGCACTGCACGAGACAGGCCCCCTCAGCTGGGTTCAGTTAAACGCACGAATAGAAGATTGATGTTATCCACGATCAGCTCTGAGACAACAAGGAGGGACCTGCATCGTCATGAAACAATACGGTACAGTACTGCTTTGCGAGAACTGCTTACGTTGGCTGCAGAAACTGATGTAGATGCAGATACTTTGCTTCTTCCCGTTACTTGCCTCATCGTCCATCCTTTAGTCTAGGGTCTTGGTATGTGGCCTGGTTCTGCGGGGTGGTTTACCCTTTACAAGATTGGTTCCTCAGCCGATATTCCGCGAATACAGTACAGTACAGTACATGAGTGTAACCAGATTATCTAGATTTCATTTCACCTGTTGGTAGCCTTTTCGTCTGATGTTTATAAACATGTGGCTTGATACTCAATTCTGGTTGTCGATAATAATAGCGTTGTCGTAGTTGAGCCTCTTGTACCCTTGTGATAGCATTTTATCCAGCTTTACGACAGCGATAAGCGACCAAGATCCATTTTAACCAAAAGACTTCTCCATCTCCATCTCCATATCTTTTCCAAACAAATGCCCAGAAAAAAGGATTCCGTAGCCATACATAACAAGAGTGACAAGATCCTGGGAGTACGCCCACCACCCGCCCGGATGAATTCCCTTCTTGCCCCACCAGAGGCGGCATTATCTCAAGGCAGACAATTCTTCGGTCGCATGATGGAGCTTGGAGATTTGCCGCCGTTATATCCAATATGCAACGAGACACACACCTCCAGTCCAGTCTGGCCATTGGGGGTTACACACCCCCAAATCCCCGAGGAAGCTGCACTTACAGTCCCATGATACCATAGTAACCATACCTCACTAACCCACGCAGAGTGACATTCGTTCTATGACCACAAGCATCTGGAAACACAGATCAGAAACTAATGCGGTTTTAGCAACTGCGGAATTTTTAGAAGGCGTCTAATTATCAATGCAAACCATGTCATTGCTGCTGTCATGCCCGCAGCCATGAGGGCCATTGTACAGTACAGTAAGGTATCATACATTCTGGTCTAGGACGACAGACAGACAACATACGTTTCTCTGCTACCATAAATACGTCTCTCCCCTCCTCTGTGTTGCCATTCCTACTTTCCCTTCTCTCTTCCTCTTCTATTGTATCATTCATCTTCTTCCACATACACAATCTTATCAAATACCGTCACAATGGTCAACGTTCCCAACATCAAGCTTAACAGCGGCTATGACATGCCCCAGATTGGCTTCGGTCTCTGGAAGGTCGATGACAACTGCTCCGACGTTGTCTACAACGCCATCAAGGCTGGATACCGTCTGTTCGATGGTGCTTGCGGTATGTCTTTCCTCTCAATTGCAGTCACAATCACCATTGCCCTTCTGGTCACATCACGTCACGGACAGATCTGTCTCTTACAAGACGACAATCCGTCTGCCCCTCCTCCCCAGCTGAAACCCCTGTTCTCTGCCCCTCATTTTCCCTGCCAATTGCCCGAGAAAACAGCCACATTACCCCTGCAAAACGACCCCTCCACCACGCGGAGAGCTTCACAATGTGGGGTGGTAGCTTCATGAAGCTCTCATTTTACCCGAACAACCCAAACCAATAGCCAAGACTCTTACTAACATGGTTCGTCTGTAGACTACGGCAACGAGAAGGCTTGTGGTGAGGGTGTTGCCCGCGCCATCAAGGAGGGCATCGTGAAGCGAGAGGACCTCTTCATCGTCTCCAAGCTCTGGCAAACATACCACGACAAGGAGAACGTTGAGCCCATCACCCGCAAGCAGCTCGCTGACTGGCAGATCGACTACTTCGATCTCTTCCTCATCCACTTCCCCGTCGCCCTCGAGTACGTCGACCCCTCGGTCCGCTACCCCCCTGGCTGGCACTACGATGATGCCGGCACCGAGATCCGCTGGAGCAAGGCCACCAACCAGGAGACCTGGGAGGGCATGGAGAACCTCGTTGAGAAGGGCCTCGCCAAGTCCATTGGTATCTCCAACTTCCAGGCTCAGGCTATTTACGACCTGCTCAAGTACGCCAAGATCCGCCCTGCCACCCTCCAGGTCGAGCTTCACCCCTACCACCAGCAGACTGAGCTCGTCAGCCTCGCCAAGGCTGAGGGTATTGCTCTGACTGCCTACTCCTCTTTCGGTCCCACCGGCTTCATTGAGCTCGACATGGACATCGCCAAGTCTGCCTCTCCTCTCATGCAGCACGAGGTCTTCACCAGCCTTGGCAGCAAGTACAACAAGACCTCCGCTCAGGTTCTTCTCCGATGGGCCACTCAGCAGGGTCTTGCTGTCATCCCCAAGAGCACCACCCCCAAGTACATGGAGCAGAACTTCGACTGTGTCGACTGGAACATCGACGAGGAGGACATGAAGCGCATCTCCAAGATGAACCTCAACCTCAAGTTCAACAAGCCCACCAACGTAAGTTTTCACTCGTGTTCTGATTTGCCAAGTGTCAATGCTAACACTCTGCAGTACTTCCCCACCGAGAAGCTCTGGATCTTCGGTTAAATAATGATATGATATTTATGATATGAGTAAAAAAGAGAGAAGCATGGGAACATGACTGTTTTGGGATATCAGGCGTTAAATGACGATGGGCTGCATTTTGTAGAACCGCTCTCATAGATTACAAATGACAGTTAACCCTTCCACACAAACAATAATTGCACGAGGTGAATGTTCTTGGTCAATGGTTCGATCTGCGATATGCCCAGACTTACCGCAAAACATCATCATGTAGCTCCCAATCACTCTATTATCACAAAACCTGTCTGACATGTGAATCGCATCAATTGGTTGTCACGGAATCGTTTATTTGCAAGCTCCATTGATACCGTCTCGAGTATAGATAAACAAAACTCCTCCCCAAACGCCTTGCTTTCTATGCTGATGCCTTCCAAAATTGCGTTTTTATGTTCTCACAAAAGCTGCCAAACTGGTTAGTGACTGTATTCGGTTATGGTTTCGAGGGGCAAACTTACTGGCATCAATCTGTTTGACCTGTGGTAATGTCAATCGAATTCTGTTCCTATATGCCACCGGCTCCTGCAGTTGCAGCGGGTTTCCTTCAAAGTACACCGTTGTCAAGCTCTTCTTGTCAGCAAGGTACTTGGCAACCTCCTTGTAATCGCTGATAAGGTTGTAACTGGCCCACAACTCCTCCAGCTCAGAAAGTAACTCAAGACCCTTAATGCTGGTGATCTTGTTATTTGAGATGTCCAGTACGTGTAGCTTGGGGTTGTGTTCCAGGCCCTCCAGAGACTCCAGCATATTGTGAGAGATGTAGAGCTCCTCGAGGGTGGGAACATCCTTGAGTGGTGACAAATCACTTATACGGTTGGACTGAATACTGAGGAGGCGCAGGTTGGGCATACCACCAAGACCTGCAAGCTCAGTAATCTTGTTCTTTGCCAGCCAAAGCTCCTCGATCGCCTTCAGAGAATCGAGGTTCTTGATTTCGCGAATGCGGTTCGACCCAAGCTCGAGAGACGTCAACTTATCGAGTCCCTCCAGCCCCTCGATTTTACTGATCTTGTTGGCGACGAAGTACAGTTCCTTGAGTTTTGTCAAATGGTTGACATGCTTAATATGCTTGATCTTGTTGAAGCTTAGATCGAGGCTTGTCAGATTTGTCAACTCGTCCAGGCCACGGATGTGGGAGATGAGGTTGTCGTAGAGGTCTAGGTCTTCAAGGGTCTCGGCAAGGGCAGAAAGGCCATCGATTTGCTCGATACTGTTTTGGCGGAGACAAATTCGGGAGACGTTCTTGAAGCGCTCGAGGCGTAACGAGGAAATCGATCCGATGCGAGAGTGGGAACACATAATTTCGTCGGTCTCGGGGTCTTCGTCGTCGAGAAGGTCTACAGGATGTGTTAGCCGGTTTCTATCACGGTCCGTGAAATGGTGAGCATACCCTCATCAGCGTCAATCTTCTCTCCCTTCATAACGTTCTCTTCATCCGAGTAATCAGAGTCAGTCAAAGCCTCTGGATTGGCCATAGACGCCGACTTGGGCATGCGAAGCTTGCCATCCCAGCCCTTGCTATTCCTGAGGCCAGGGCTGGACTCGCCATCGACGCGCGGAGACGGCGCATCATTACCCTCGGGGAGTTCGATGTGCGCATGGCCGTCGTTTTCTTTATCGGAAGCGGGCATGGTGACTGTGGTTTTGTCTTGGTGGGGTTTCAAAACAAAGACGATGATGTAGGTATCAAGCCTAAGTTAGATATTGGATCTGTCGGTAAATGGCGGGGCAGATGCAAGTTTGTAAGCGACGGGACTTTTGCACCTAACGATCTTGGTGGGGGAAAGACGCTGGAATGCGTTAACGTTAGGCGAAACGTAGAAAGAAGAGGGAAATTTGAGTTGGAGGAGGTGGAAAGTGCTGATTAAAAGCTGAGGAATTGTCGGGTGCTCTTTTGAAATGCAGACTAGACTACAGTACGGCAATAGAAAGTTAACGCTGTTCCTTTCCCTGTACCGTTTTGGTTCGAGTTGGTTCCTGAGGTGGCTGAAACAAGAGAGTTTGGTGGGGCAAATACCACTGTATGTCGCTAAGTAGTAGGTATGATATCAGCAATCAAATCACACCACGAAGCACATGAGATAATTGATGATACAATTCTCAATGTTTGTTTGGGGTTGTAAGAGATTGGTTTGTGAGATTTCAATTAATTCAGTAATCATCTGTCGCGAAGATCTGGTTATCTTATAGGTAGGTAGTTAAGATTCTCAAGTACATATGCCTTAAAAATCATCGAGTCCAGTCAGATCTCCATAGTGTACCTCAATATTACCCGTCCCTCCATCACTTTTCCTCGGCTGCCCATCGCATCCCAAATCCGCATACTTGCATCCTCTTCAAACCCAGTGACAAACGAACATGTCATAGCCCCCCGTGCCCCTTGTGCCTAACTACAGCATCCCACGTCTCTTCCTCCCCTGTCAGATGCTTCTTTGATCGCCGACTACAAATGTGAGATGGCATTTCGCGCTGTCACCGTCTCATTCCCGCGCTTTCGAGCAGCTTGCGTGGGATCGAGACCACATATCCGCTCCAACAGAGAGAGACTTGCATCCTTGAGGCCCTCGCCAGGCTGCATGAGACCATTGCATGTCGCGCCTTTTCTCATGCCGCCTTTGCTGTTTAGTGGATTATTCGTGGCATTGTGGTGTTGGAAGTGTGCCATGATGGTCTTGTTCCAGAATGCCATTATCTATAATCCATTTCTGCCTCCCAATGCGCGCAGCATGACCATTGATGAGGTGTCCCGAGATTGTGGGCGGATAAAATGGAGGGAAGAGAGGATAAAGTCGCTGGACGGTACAGAGATTGCGTTGTGTGTTGCAGATGTGCCCTCAAAACCTGAACCAAGTACGGCCAAGGCCACTCACGCTTATATCCTCTACTTTCAAGGTCCGCCAATCTCATCGATCTCGCATTTTACAGCAGCTTACTCAAACGCCTAGGTAATGCATCGTCTCTGCCACCTAGGCTACCGGACCTTTCCTGGATAATACGTCGAGCTCACGAGAATGAGCCGTCTATCCACTACACAATGGTATGTCTGAGTTATCGCGGCTATTGGACATCTCATGATCGGCCATCAGAACCAGGAATAGATCTCGATTCACAGGCAGCGTTTCAATGGATATCTCAATCACATGAAAGCAAGTCAGGGAAAGGTGACGGAACAAAGCCAACAGTACTCCTCTGGGGACAAAGCATCGGGTGTGGCTTTGCAACCAACCTGGCTGCCAAAGGCCAGTTCCCTCCTGAGCTAACAATAGATGGTCTCATTCTTGAAACGCCATTCACAAACGTTCGAGCTATGCTCCAAGCGTTGTATCCACAGAAGTGGCTTCCATACCAATATCTCTGGCCATTTCTCAGAAATCATCTAGATAGCTGGACCAACCTCGGCATGATAGCCAAGAGGTTTCCGGAGTCGCCGCCCGGGATATTCATCGTGGAAGCGGGCAAAGATGAGCTTGTGCCTGCCAATCACGGCGAGGAGCTGCTTGAGCGATGTCAACGGGTTGGACTCCCGGTAGAGCGACAAAAGGTACGCGGGGCACTGCACAATGAAGCCATGGTGAGAGCAGCGGGCAAGCAAGCACTTGCACACTCCATCGCCACGGCTGTTACGCGGGCACAAGGACCTAAGATGTTAAGAAAAGGGGAAGCTGTGAACAATGCAAGGAACCAGATAACTTGAAACTGGTCAGATAGAGGGGCGAATAACGACGTCTCAAGTTCTTCTGGCGTGAATTCGGGACATGTCGGTCATCTGCAGCTGTGGTGTACAGGGGTGGTCACAGTGTGTGACTGCCAGATGCCGTCACGCTCAAGGGACCGATCCCGTATAACGGGTAATGTCACCATCGATGCCCTCGAATTTCATCCGAGCCTTGGATTAAAGGGTCACTAAAACCCAGCAGACTGTATCGAGTGTGGAGGTGTTGGGAGAAATATGCAAGCTATGCCAGGTACCTTACCTTGGTGCCCCTTGCTAAATCATACCCACGGACCATGTAACAAGGCTAAACGGTCCACCATCAATTAAAGCAGCATGGGGTTAAAAAGGAAAAAGTTGTTTGCGGTTGAGAGTGTGCTCGGAGGCGAGAAGCCATGATGTGAAGTCGTGAGGATTAGATAGACAATGGGAAGCTTCAGCAGCCATAGAGGGTTGACCCATCTTGGTATGAGTCTCAATTGAAGTCAATTGAATCTCCAGAAGCTTACGATTCGAATGATGTAAGAAATGACGAGGCTTGAGCAGTATTTCAAAGCCTTGCAGCTCCATCATCGAACATGTCCTATCATGCAGTCCCATGAGCTTGGAGGCTTCTGCCTTGAGAGGATCCCCATTCGGCACGCAGAGCCCCACTATTCCTGATTGCAGAGGCGAACCACCACGCTGTAATCTCCATTGTTACAGAAGCCTCCAGTTGAAGCTTCAATTGAAAGAGGCATAGGTAAGTCAAACCCCGCTAACAAGCCCCCCTTACTCTTTCAGTCCATGTTGTGTTTCCTTTTTCCCAGCCCCCTTTTCTTTGTGACTCCCATCTTTCGTCAGATCCCTGGACCATCCCTGTAAAATTCCAACGACAGACGCCTGGAGTCAATTAAACCGCCCTGTTCTGAATCACGTGCGCCCGCGGCAATATCGCGCCCCTCTCTACGCGGACACCCAGGCTCGGACACGCGTCGGGCTACGACTTATCACCAAGCCAAAAAAGGGCTGACTCGCCTTCATGCGTAGGATGATTAGGGATGATCTATCAGCGGGGGTGCCGCTACATCAGGCAGCCTGTTCGCACGGGGCAAGCCTCGTATATTATAAAGATGCTGTCGTTTCTCCCATTTCGTAGGCCTTTTCCCCGTATCCTGAGTCGAATCAGAAGAGTGATCGCCTTTTCCATAAGTCACTATTTGAACCTGAGGTAGGTCTCAATCTTCTTCCGGCGTTTTCCATCATCATCGTCTGCCTCATTCTTTTTATTGTTGCCTCGTTCTGTCTCTGTCTCTGCCTACTCTGCCACCCACCACGTTATCGGCCTACGAGTATAAAACCGACCAGCGGCCCAGCTGATTTAATAATACACCATCTTGAATCTGCTCGAGATCTTTCACACAATCAGTCAACATGTTCTCCTCATCCAGAAGACACGAGAGCTCAAGCAAGAGCTTCTCAAAAGGCCACAAAGCTAGCAAGTCTAGTGCTTCTTTTAGCAAAGACAGTGGCATCACCAAGCGAAAACATGAGTCTCGCCACCATCGTCGACCAACAATGACTTCCATGACCAGCGCCAGTGGTGATGTTATGATGGGAGAGTAAGTCTATCTCCATTGCCTATCCCGATAGCTTGTTTCTTACAGACTCCAGGAGCACTGGGGCTTCACCCATCGTCACTCTCGTCGTCGGCAGCGAACAACGTCTCTTCGCCGCCCACGAAGACGTTCTTTCCAACAGTCCTTTCTTCAATAATGCACTACGAAACGGATACATGGACGTCGCCAGCAAACGCATCTCACTTCCTGACGAAGAGCCTGAGATCTTCAGCTCTGTTCTTGAGTTCTTGTACAAGGGCGATTACACTCCTCGTCTAGTGCACAACAAGCGCCGAAACTCGTATGAGTTAGAGGCTGCTACTGAAGAACAGCGCTCTGCTGTTGAAAGCACTGTTTACCATCGTAGCATTGATGGCGATCTTCTCAAGGACACCGTCATCTACTGTGCGGCGGAGAAGTATGGCCTTGACGAGCTCAAGAAGCTATCGCTGCGCAAACAAGGACTTCGTATGTTTCAATCTTCCCATGTCAATACACCTTACTTACAAATGTTTGCAGAATCTGGAATCCAGTGCAGCACCATTCTTGCTTCAGCCAGATATGCCTACGCCAACACTCCCGATACCGACTCCAAGCTGCGAGCTCACTATCTCGCTCTCATCATTCGCTCACGCAGCACTTTCAAGCGAAGTGGAACTATGCAACTTGAGATGTATAATGGCGGCACTCAGCTTTTCTTTGATCTGTTTGTCGCTCTTTGCAACCATGTCGACGACATCTCAACTGCGTCGTAAGTCTCAACCTTGATATTGC
The DNA here is from genome assembly GCF_003316985.1 of Fusarium coffeatum. NCBI lineage: Eukaryota > Fungi > Ascomycota > Sordariomycetes > Hypocreales > Nectriaceae > Fusarium > Fusarium coffeatum. The sequence goes on from NW_022157969.1 coordinate 25,888, forward strand.
ATGATGCTCCTAAACTAACACACAGCAGAAACACTCCCCGCTCAAACCGCCACTTCTCTTAATACCCATCCCCTTCACACGTGGCCCTTTATTGACTTTAATGAAACACGATTCTCCTTCTTTCTTTGATACAAGCCGCCGACTTCACAGTATTAACCAGTACCATAAAACTAAAGAGAACACCTGCGGTCGGAGTTTGGGTGCTACATGCTTTTTAAGGCGTTTCAACGGTTGGATTTGGCGTTGAATCTTATTTTCTTTTGTACTATTACTCTTCTTCCTAGCCCCTAGAGGGTTACTTTGGTATCTTGAAGCAAGGGGTTTTGGATTTTTGGCTCTGCTCAAAGCGAGCTGGCTGGATAGGTTGGGAATTGTTTGTTCACGATGGTTTTGTACCAAGGATACCAAGACTGTCATCTACGATGGATTGACGAAAAAGCTGTACTATTATTATTCACGACGCTCTTTTGGACGAGCTATTTCGAAAAGAGCGAGCTTTGAAATAAACTTCATGTCTTGAAAATCACGCCTTGCCCGTTATTGTAACTTGAAGTAAGAACCAAAAGTTCCTAGCATAAACACCAAAACTCAACGCCCACCAAGGTTTGATGAGCGTGTCCAATCACGTCGTTAAACATGTGTTGCTTATAACGGAATAGATCCCCGGATGTGAGTCACGCTGGGGGATAGAGTGCGATCTAAAACATGCGAGTGAAAAGGAAGCGAACCATGCAAACTGTAAGTGTGCACTGTGGGGATATCAATGCCGCGTCGGATTCGACAAAAAGTCAGACTAGGGTCTCAGGACGCCAACAAAAGTAAACAAGTATCTGTAGGTTTGGCCATCGTGTCTGGAGCGTCAACAGTTGGGGGCTGACAAGGACGAGGCACAGATGCAAAGCAGGGAGATGCAAGGGTAGTGCACGCTGCGGTGTCTGACCGTGAATATGGCGCAAAGATAACCTCGATCAATGAGGAGGTCAAGCCAACTTCATTGTGAGCCTTGACTTGGAAAGCAAATGTAAAACAGAGTATGGCCATCGTGAAAAGTGCTTTGTGATTTGTTGACGCAGGCGTCATCCTGACGGCCGCGGTATCTATCCGCCTTGTGCACTAGTGTTTTCATAGAATAGTATCAACAAGAGAAGCATCGCTGAACTTTCACGCTTCTCTTGCCTATCAGACCATGCCTCGCCCAATAACTTCCTTCGACAGCTTCACCTCACAGTCCTGTGCCGGGGAAAGCTCCCTTTTTGGACAGTACCACGATACCTCGTTCTCTTGCGATATACCCTTTCATAAGATCCTAAAGAAGCATATGTGTTAGTGACTTAGGTGTTTGTAAGGCTGAGATGGAGGGGGGTGTAGATAGACATCGAGAATGCCCCAGGCAGGCATTCAAATGAGGCAACATTTTGGTGACGAGTATATAGTCAAATGACCGCCACGTGGATGCCGACCATTACTTTCGCCAATTTCGACCAGAGAAAAGACAGCAGTTCCACGAGGCAGCCAAAAGCTCGGCAAGGAAAAAGATCTGAAAACTTACCTTGTAAATCATATTGGCCAGCATACACTCAACCTCATCTGGATCGACCAAGTGACCGCTGCCCATACTAATAGCAGCTTGAAACTCGGCAACGGGAACTCTTGTACGACGGACCGGGGCGGCGTCACCATCTTTTGGCTCATCAAATCCACCAGCGATGAAGACCTTACGAAGGAGGTTACGCAAGGCGATATCTCGACCTCTTTCAAGGGTAAGATAAATACGTCGCTTGACAAATTCAGCTTCGCCATGCTGCAGAGCCTGGTCAAAGGCCTGAAGGTTGCCGGATTTAATGCAAGTAGCGAGAGGGAGGAAGAGGTCCTGCAGTCGCGGGTAATTCTCGAGGAGGGCTTTCGTGGGGAGGACGTGGCTGGTAAGGAGACGGCAAGGAATGAGGTAGGTGAGGATTCGTCTGTCATCAAGTCAGCAAACATATTCGAACTACAATGGCTTGTACTCACTCTGATTGCGCGTAAGCGTCTTTATGGCATAGTTGCCATGCTTCGTTGAGGTGAGACTCAGCCTAGATAGAATGTTAGACGATCCCGTTGAATGAGCAAGATGTACCCACCTTGAGGTAGTTTTCCTCAAGGAAGAGCAAGACACCCTCATAAAACTTGAAGGTCACTCGCTGAGATTTTGGGAACGATTCCAGTGGCGGCATGTCTCCTTTGTCATTGTACACAGCCAACGTCTTGAGAATCGTTCTCGACAATGAGGCAGAGTTCAGCTTGAAGTAAGTCTTGAAAAGGAGGTTGATAACAAAGTAGATTCCCCATTTCCTTGACTCTTCGAGTGGCGCTCTGATTGCAATCAGCCGTAATCCATATGCCCAGAGCAAAAGCAAACATACCTGTCATTCAAACACAGTGAAAAGATACGCTTGAGATGTCCCTCGCAGTCTCTTAATTGAAGTTGTTTGTCTGTTTCGGGATCAAAATCATCTGATATCAAGGAAGCTCCAGGACCAGTATCAAAGGCTTTGGCCCGACGCTCCTCGTCGGACTTAATCGCAAATAACCGAAGATACTTTCCCACCATATATAGGGATGGGATTGTCCATGCTTCGAATCCGTGTGAGTTATAACCACGGATAAGTACTGAGGTCAGTTCTTTCCATGCCTCGTACACTTTTGTCCATGTAGACTGTGTCGTGAGTTAGCATGACTCTACCAAGTGGTTCGTTTTCTTACCTTGCCGCTCTCCCCCGCCAAGATTTCAGCAACAGCTTTCCAGTACGAGGTGTAGACCTCAACCCAGCCCGTTGTCTCATCGTGATCGATTTTCCGTCGATGAGCTGTGTTGGACTTGATAAAGTGTTTGATGTCGCCTTTGACACTGTGAGAATTCGTGCTACGCCATACTGCCATCAAGCGGTGAGGGTCATCTGCTGGAGGAACAGGTGAGAGCGTCTGCGCAAGTTTATAACCATTCCGTTGTGAGTGAGCCTCGGCAAACTGTTCGAATGTAGTGTTCATGGTGACTGGTATTAGACACGCGCTGTGTCTTTGAGTAAGATCTTTCTTTAGTGGCAATTAATCTTAAGCATCAATAGAAATTCCAAAGAGTAATAGCGTGTAATCGTTATAGTAGCTCCGTACGGTGTGAGATTCTGAGATGTTTTGGCAGAATACCAAAGTTGCAGTTACTCAAGGTCGATACCAGCCTCACTCAATCGTTGAAGTCACCTTCACTCTTCCCTCCTTCCCTCACAACTTTCTTTGAGCTCTTGTCAGCGTATCTGATTGGCCATCAGACCCACCAACCTTGGCAGCCATCTGCATCGAGCCTGCACGTGATGCTCGGTCGAAGTGGGTCGCTATTGACCAATCGCTGTTGGGGCCCAAGCCCTCCAGAAGCTACGACCCAGTCTCTTGCCCTCTCACCTTCGCACAAAAATTTGGGATCTTTCAAACTTCGGCCATCTTCACTAACCTTCGCAGTCGGAATTGACCAACGTCACAGTAAGTCGACGATACAGACATACACAAGGGAATAACTAACCAGTATTACAGATGGGTAAGCAATTTTCTGTTTTTATGCGCTCGGTCATAGCGATGTCGCCTGCCGGAGGATAATGGACGAGGGAAAAAAACAATTTCGATGTTTCTTCAACTCGACTAGGAGGGGAGCGAGGACGAAGGATCAAGGCCCTCCGGGACTACAACAACCTCACTATTCGTTCACACAACTTCCGATTGCCTTTTGAAGCGGGGTCCAGCAAATTTTCTGGCACGGAAACCCAGTTTCGAAATTCGGCATAAAGATTCGACCTACCCACAGCACTCTCTCGAAATTCGACATTTTTCCTTCGGCTCGCGGCATCGCATCAGATAAATTAGCATCTGGAAAATATCATACTGACAATGCATTCAGGCCGTCTTCAGGAATACGAGGTCATCGGGCGCCACTTGCCCACCGAGGCTGACCCTACACCCGCCCTCTACCGCATGACCATCTTCGCCCCCAACGAGACGGTCGCCAAGTCCCGATACTGGTACTTCTTGCGCGGTCTCAAGAAGGTCAAGAAGGCCACTGGTGAGATCGTCAGCGTCAAGACTGTACGTTTGCAAATTTCAACCTTGAAGGAACCCATGGAGGCTAACTCGGATATTTCAGCTCCACGAGAAGCACCCCCTCAAGGTCAAGAACTTCGGTGTCTGGATCCGATACGACTCTCGTTCCGGCACGCACAACATGTACAAGGAGTACCGTGAGCTGTCCCGAACAGATGCCATCGAGTCTCTCTACTCCGACATGGCTGCCCGCCACCGTGCCCGCTTCAGGTCCATCCACGTACGTCGAACTCACTTCGCAACCACAGATCCAGCATCACAGTTACTAACAGCATACTCCAGGTCCTCCGCGTCGTCGAGCTCGAGAAGACCGAGGACATCAAGCGACCTTACATCCGCCAGCTCACCCAGAAGAACCTGAGCTTCCCCCTCCCCCACCGTATCACCAAGGAGAGCTCCAAGAAGGTGTTCAGCGCGAAGCGACCTTCCACTTTCGCTTAGAATGATTTCGGTTTAGAGGATGGTTAGGCTCTGCGGGTGTTACACGGGATCATGGAAATATCAACTGACTTTGCTCAATAAAATGGGCAATGAATGAACCAAAAAATTCTGAGCATGCGAGATGCTGGCCGGTGTGATGCACAATTGATTGGGTTTATAAACTAGCAATGACTACCGATTGTGAACTGTTACAAAGATTCGCCTGTCCCGCTTCCTGGAGAAGTCTCCATCTGTGTATCGTTGAAAAACTCTGTCCAGTATGACCATTCCATAGGCACACCTTGCTCTAACCCCATTCCAAAGTCGAGGTTCAAAACCTCTGGCGGATCGAACAGTATTGAAGGGTTCATACTGCTCGTGTCGTACTGCTGCGTCATGCCTGGCCCTGACACCGGGATGTTTGTCATCTGTTGAGCTGGGTTAAACTGCAACGGCTGAGGCATATCCATATTCGGAGGCATGAAAGACACTGCAGGGTTCAGATCCAAGTTGCCATTGAGGTCCATCTGCTTCAGCAGCGCTTCTGTTCTTGCGGCTCTCGCCTTCTTCAAAAGTTTTTTGATAGGTCTCCAAAGCGAACCTTTGGCTGTGTCTGCAATGTGCTCTCGTGATGAAGGGAACGTTCTCTCGACAACAACCCATGCCTTTTCTACCAATTCTCCCTCGGTTTGCACGCAAAGCTCAGCTAATGCAACTGCCAGGGGATGCCATTGCACATAGGTGTCTGTCCACCAAGCGAATCGGTCCTCCCATTGGTTCTTCGTCATTCGCTCGCGCAGCTCGATGATAGAGATTGCAGTACGTAGCATGGTCTCCTTGGACACACGAGGCCTATCGGGAGCCGGGCCACCGTTGAACGGGTATTGGATGTTGAGCCAGAGCTTGAGAATGACAATACGGGCGATCTCGGCAGCGTAGACAGAAGGAAGATGAGAGGGTCTGGCGGTATGGATGAAGGAGTTCTCCAGTTGACGGATGTGAGATATAAGCTGATCTTCTGTGTACAGGAAGTGTTCGGGTTCGCCTTTTGAACTGTATCGTGGATGAGAAAGAAATCCAAAGATACTTGAGCACATGGCTGTACACAGACAAACAACATTGTCGGCAGGCGTTGACTTGGAGATCAGAGGCCCAGGCGAGTCAGGGCCAAAGTCAACGTCATCAATCGGTGTAGGCTCTATGGTATCCCAACTAGATCGGACAAGTGTTGAACCCGAGCCTCTGTCTTCGGAGCCACGGATATCAAGAACAACGATGAAGTGCCATAGACGTCTTCTCATCTCGGCCACAAACGGTGTAAAACGGTGGCCGTCACCGTCCCGATGAAGGTTTTGACCTTGAGCAATACGGACAACCAGTGATGTGAGAACCCAACACGTCCGGTCATGCAGATGCACACGAATCATGCTGGTATAAAGCGTGAGTGCTTGTAGAGTTTCGAGCTTGGTGGTACTGAGATAGTCTGCCTCGGCAAGCGCTCGTTCCACAGACACGCGGTATCGTCTTGTAAGAACCTCTTTACTCTCCCCCAGCTGCTTGAAACAAGATTCTGGTGTCAAACAAGCGGCTGCGCAAAAGTATATAGCAAACATAACAGCGTTGATTTCTGGAGTAAATCGGTGAGTTGATGGTGACTCGATGTAAGCTTGGAAATGCTTGCCCATGGTCGGACGGTGTAGAATCTTCATGAGAGGATCGACATTGCGTGAATAGATTGTCCAGAGTCGTATCATCATATTCGGGTGAGGATGTATTAATGGCTGCCGCGAGCTGTAATCGGAATTTCCAAGCAAATATCCCGACGGACCCGTGGAGGGAGTGTCCAGAGACTCCGGGCTTTCACCCTCCTCCTCATCGTCACTCTCCTCAGAGGGCTGGTTCAACGCTTGTCGAATGCCCTCAACCTCAGCACACAGGTTCCCCCAGAAACCTGAGCTGAGATACTGCTCTCCAGCCTCTACATTAGCAGCCTGAGTAGCTACAGCCTGGGACTCATCACAGTGATCATCCAAGGTGGCGGACAAAGAAGTTGTACCTGGTGGAGACTGAATATTCTCCTCATCCAACTGCTTCAATTTGGCGGGGTCAGCTTGATTGACGATGTTTTCAAGACGACTGATCCTATCAAGCAGTTCACTCTGACGGGGTCTCGGAGCGCGCCTGGTTGGTTTTCTTGAAGGAAATACACAGTCGAGCCCAAATCGAGAACATTGTCCGCAGAACGGTTGAATCTTGTCGCATTTAATTTTGCGTGTGCGACAGTTGGAGCAACTGAGCACTTTGGCTGGACGGCCTTCTCGGGAGCTCATTCTGAGTAAGAATGTAAGATTTTAGATAGATATATCCCCGTTGAGAAAAAAGAAAAGTGAGTAGGCGATAAAAGCCAATAACTAGGTTTTCTAACGTTAAAACGGCTGCAGAAGAAGGCAGTTTCTCCCGATGTGAGATGATCTTGGCGTTTTGAGAGGCTTCGTTGAGTTTATTAACAAAGACTAACTTTAAGACTTGTTCTTCAACGAAAAGAAGTGCCGGGAATGGAACCTAACGATTGAACGGCCCCACCTTCATGTCACTTTTAGGTATAGGTAGTGACGTTTCGATTTTTGGGGACAATGACTTTACGCCCAAATCGCTCCAACTCGGGTCGTATCTGTTCTCTCTGGCGTGAAGGATTCACTTGCCAGGGCTGAAGCTAACCCCATTGAACCACTTTTATTCAAGGGTCTTAAGCATGTGCTTCTTTTCCGAAAATTGGTGCTGTAGGGTAAAGTTAGTGAGTGGCTGGAACTTTTGTAATACGATAACCTTCCAGATAAGTACTTAATAATTAATGACCAAGGATCCATTCGACTCATAGAGCCGCGATAAAAATGGTTTGTGACTCACCTTCTCAGATTTGTATAGACGAACTCGGAGACAAGATAGTATAAGAAGAAAAAAGATTCGCAGCATTGTCTTCCTTTACTTGCCAACAATCTCAACAAAAACTTGTACTTACTTTCTCGCATTTTCCCATTTTCCTTACCCTACAACAATGGATCCAATCGCAAAGCCACCTCTTGACTTCGTCACAATCAAGACAACACTTCCCGTCTATCCTCTTCCTCCTAATAGCGAGCGAAAGCCATGGCAGACAGAACGTCTAACAATGAGGCCCATGACACAGGACGACTTTGTCCATGTCCGGGCTGTTCGAACAGAACCTGACGGCATGATCTGGGCGACACAAGGCCGTCCTGATATAGAGATGGAAGAGACACAAAAGAGCCTCGATCGTCGACTACCTCCAAACGATATCAAAGGATACGATTGGCTCATTACCCTCACCGAGACTGGCGAGTTCATCGGGATAGGAGGTTCCTGCGTGTGGTCAGCTGAACTTGGCTGGCCAGCTCTAGGATATCAATTCCTCAAGACGCATTGGGGCAAGGGATATGCTTCCGAGTTCGTCAAAGGCTATCTCAACCAGTGGTGGTCGTTGCCAAGGACGGAGGTTGAGCTCTCTGTGGATAAGAACTCCGTGCGAGGCGATGGTGAAGTCAAAGACGAGTGCATCACAGCCATCACACTAAGTGACCACGTTGCAAGCCAAAATGTCCTCAAGAAGTGTGGGATGGAGTTTGCATCATCGTGGGAAGAGCCCGATGCTCGGGGCATCCTTGACGAAATCACCCTGCATGGATTTTTCGCGCACAAGGCAAAGGTCGGTAATCAGTCATGAGCTGATGGCCGAAAAGGGCTATATAACGTCCATATTAACCAATCGGCCTGTTCCGAGCGGTGCATTTGATATGTTGATCGGCCGTGACCGGACATTTCAGAAGTCCGTGATAGTTTCCAGTCCGGATGAGTTCCACTTTTTGGCCGGCCATGATGAAACAATAAGTCAGACGATGGCGAGCCTACAGTTACAAGCATTATGTGGTTATATTCTGTCAGCCTTACAATCTTACACAAAGTATATATAGTCGTCATTATATTGAGCTTAAATCATCTACTATTGTGACTCTTCTCCAGCTTCAAATCAGTTACTTCATCAAATGGGATATCATACGGTTTCATCCATTGACAGAAGACTCCAATATCAAAATGCCTATCGCAATGCCCCTTCCATCTCTTCTGGCTACGGCCACAGGCATCACCGGTTCAGCTTGGGCTTCAGGTAAATTTAATGCTAGTCTCATCTGTAAAACTACTCACAGTATCAATAGGCTTCATCATTTCTCTATCCCTCGCCGGTGTCCCAGCCGCTCTTCAACTCCAAGCACCCTCCAGCGCAACTGTATGGCAGGAACTCTTTAACCGCGGCTTCGCCCTTATGCCCAAGTTCGCCATAACAACATCAGCAGCTTACCTATACGCCATATATGCAGCAAGGCAAGAAGGCCGCAGCTGGAAGGGCTTGGCGATCGCTTCAGCCTTGACCGTCTCTATTGTGCCATTTACTATCATCTTCATGGCTTCCACAAATGACCTTTTGATGAAGGCGGCTGCTGGCACGTTGGAAGCTTCACACGAAGATGTGGCCAAGTTGATTGGAAGATGGGGAGTCTTGAATTTGGTGCGAAGCTTGCTTCCTTTGGCTGGAGCCGTTGCTGGCTTCTCAACCTTGATTGAGTCGCAATGAGAATACACAACGAAAGGAAAAGAGGAAGAAAGAGTATGAATGATCTAGCAAAGTACCCTCCAGAAAACTACCAGCTCAATAGTACAAGATATCAACTTGTGTCGGTGTTCCGGTTCACAGTACCCTTAAAAGAAGCCGCTCCCTCATACCAGCCAACTTGATCCCCTTAATGTTTCTCCTCAAACTCACGAATGAGCTTGTGGCAGTTGCCCAGATTTTTCTTGGGTTCCCAGGTGCATTCCTTCATCGAAAACCCCTTCCACTTGACCAGGTAAAGGTGCACGCCAGTAGGACCATCGATCCCTGAATCCATGATCTTCTCGACCTCCCATTCGGTCTCGGATTCCGCATCACTCTCGTCACTCCTCTTGCTCTTGGCAAGAAGACGTGCGGAGCTTCGTTCAGTAGAAGGGCTGACCTCAGGAACTTGGACGACTACTGTTCCCCTTTTCTTAGTGGGAGGGCGTCCACGGCCTCGCTTGGTAGGAGTTGGGGTTGGTGTACGCTTCTCCTCCTTGGCTGAGGATGCTACGGAGCTGAGTCGTGCTGAGCGCCGAGGCTCAACAGCTTCCTTGACCACAGTCCGGCGCTGACGCTTAGCAGGGCGACCGGGCTTCTTCTTGGGAGTTTCCTCAGGGACTTCCTCATCTGGTGAGAGGGGTCGTTTCTCGCCCAAAGTGATCTTTGCCTGATTATCCAGTGAAGGAGTCATAGAATCCTCGCTATTTCTCTCGACATCCATAATGTCGGAGACAATCTTCACAAGAGGCTCGTCATCTTCGATGCTTTGACGCAGACTAGGCAGTTTAATCAAGATTAGCAGGGGCACCCGAGAGGAAAGAGCCTAGAAAACCTACTCATCAAACCCTTCAAAGGGTAGTTTGTCGCGAGCGAAGAATACAGTAGGTGTGCGCTTGACTTGAGGCATCTTGTTGATGAGGGAAGGAACTAAACGAGGAGGTTTGTTTGCAGTTGGTTGCGATTCGAAGATGCACTTGCTGAAGCAAACGAAAAGGTCGATACAAAGATGGCGAAGCAGACTCTTATCCTAAGCAAACGTTAATTTTGAATGCGAGGAAGAAATGTAGTCGATACTGACGATGGATCCCAACTTTGGATCTCGGTACGCCAACCGAAAGGATCGAGTCTGAGCTTGAAGAGATTGAAAAGTGATGATCGCCGAGAACAGCAGAGATGCGATATTCTAGCAATGTTCTGGGGAGTGAGTCTAGATATTGTGGCAAGTTTTATAATCCTTTGAAAGTCAAGGGCTCGTCGAGTGTTGGCGGATGACGAAAGAAGGAAATGAAGCGTTGAGAAGATGGCAGCTGCTAAGTAGATGCAAAGGCAGCGAGGAATATTCTGAAAGCAGGAAAACGCTCGTAAAAAGCGATGATTTTTTTTCTTAGGTAGTCGATGCAAGTTGAAAAGGTAGAGAGAATCACAAGTAGACCTGCTGCTTGTGTAGAAGAAGAAATTTGTGTGATGAGGGAGATGGATGGAGGTGGAGGTGGTTCAGGATATTTATCATGCAGAGGCAGCAGAGAGCATTTGCCTGCCTGATCACAAATCATTTGTGGCTGAGAACAAACCGGGACTGTTGAAAAGCATTTGTTGCAGGTATTTCGATACTAATTGTTAAACAAAAGCGCTTGTCTTTGTTCTTATCGCTTTACCGGGTTTCGTTATTTTATTTACCATGAACCCCTGAGCAAAACAAACTACTAAGCCAGCCTCATTAGACCGTCATGAAAGGACGAAAATGACAGATCGAGAATTTATTCAATCTCTTCCACTTCATCGTCTTTGAGCTCCCTGTAACGGCCTTCTCTCATGGCTGCTTCTACCGGATTCTGAATATCAACAACGCCTGTCTGTTTCAATCTGCAACTCAGTTAGCTTTTTGCAAGGGGATGACAATTCAGGAGCACTCATACCGTTCAAACAACACAAAGAGTCTTTCAGCCTCTCGTTCCTTCTCTTCCTCTGTCATTTCAGGCTCATCAACGGGCTTCTCGGCATCAACGTGCTGACCAGTAACGGGGTTGACCGGCTTCTGTGTACCAGGTTCCGAAGCTGAAGGAGGAACTGGGATATTGTTCTGGAAGAGGAAGCCCGATGCAAAACCGTAGCCAACATTTTCAACAAACTTGTTGGGGTCATTGTCTGAGAGGTCGTAAAGGAGGTGCTGGATAACCGTTCCAATGGATGGGGCCAAAGGATTGTTGAAGTTTTGAAGTAGCTTGGCAGACAATGTATCTCCCTTGCCCAGCACTTCGCTTCGGTCCTTCTCAGTAGGCAAAAGCTTTTCGCGGATGTATTTCTTGCTGGAGTCAGGCGCATGCTCGTATATGGTCTTTATGACACCAACGAGCGGCGTTACAGTAGCATCCAATTGGTTATCCGCAACATTCTTCAACGCACTATCTAGGACACTGACCAGTCGAGACACTAGCTTTTCTGGGTCGTCCTCAGGGTGGATGGATGTTCGGCAATCTGACGATCCGACTTCAAGGTTGGCAAGTGCATTGACAATGAACCCAACTGGTGGATCGAGCGGCTTCGTTTGTGAAATATCTTGCTTGAGAAGCAGAGTTATCAGGTGCGGTATCGCTGAGTTGAAGGAAGACGCTTTGTCAGGACAGAAATGTGTGACATTGAACAAGAGTTTCGCAGTTTCAACAAGCGCCATATCTTGCATTGGATCACTCTTTGCCTTGCCAGAGTCTGAGCCCTTGGCATGTCGAGCCAGGTTCTCGGAGATGCGATCCGCCAATTTCTCATCATCGATGAGCTTCTTCAGATCAATCTTGGTGCCGTAAGTTGATAAGAATAAGATTCGAGAGTTGAGAAACTCGTCGTCAAAACTTCCACCATTGAGCCCCTGACAGGCGTTGGGCGCAAAACCCTTGTTGACGAATATCTCCCGAGTGATAGGTTTCAAGACCATGGCATTGGCCAAAACTCGTCGAGCGGCATCGGCACTCTTGGTAGATGGCTTGTCATAGGCGTGTCGAAGAAGTACAGAAATAGCCTTTGATAACGGTCAGCGATAGAACCAGACCACAGTTGGCCCTCCGCGGGGAGGACGGGGGGCTACAGACCTCTTCTGTGTAGAGGGGATCGGCATTAGTAGGATCTCTAGTGAGAACTTTTAGTTGATCCAAAGCCGCAGCGCGGTCTATCCTTGATATTAGCGAGATCTTTTACACACCTCCTTCCGGAGTACATACCATCTGGAAGATAGAGCTCTTCTTTGAGGTCTTCGGTAAGGTCATTCACGAGTTCTTGGATGTATTTGTGCTTCTCGGTCCCTGTGGGCAGGCCAACAGGCGGTAGAGTAGCCATGATGAATGGTGTGCAAATATGTTGTCTCGGGTTTACGTTATAGGATAGTTAGTATGCGTATACGTGGTAGGATGGTTGTTGTCCAGGTGTGGTTTAAGATGAGCGGGGAGAAGATGATATAAATTGGATTTGAGCCACTAACAAAACGTATCGCTAGCCGCAGACTTAGGATTGTTGGATATAGGCAACTGCGACCTATCAATAAAGATGTAGGACTCGAAAGCAAGTACTCTGGGATTCTGTATACACCTGCATTCCTTCCCTTTCCACTACCCAAACTCAGTCAAGGCACAACGTGTGTTATTGAATTAGGTAGTCTTGGTGCAGTCTGCGGTATTTCGTTTCCCCCAGTCTCTGGATTCGGAGCTGATGAGTTCCAGGTACCTACGATCGCTACGATAGCCCCCGTGATGAATCTGTAGCGGGTACTTCAGCGCGCCTCGCTTACCTAAAATCCTTAAATTTGGGGCGTATCCAGGCACGGACCCTGCATGTTTTAATTGAATCGCGCTTTCACCATCCCAAATCGCGTTCGTCTCGCGCGTTGGCCCGGAGAACGAGCGCGGACCTGTCAAGCATTTACTTACTCGACATCCAATCTGTCTGTCGCAATATGGATGGACCTTGGTTACTCAGACTTCATAGCTGCGTATAACCACCAGCTAACAATAAAATCATACACGTTCTCTTTTTTATACCCGCTTCTCTAATCAATCGCGACTATCGATTGAGTCTTTGTTTACTGCTTTTTCGGTTTTTTTTTTCTGTCCATAATTAATAGCCGTATGCGTTGTCCGCAGTTTCTCGGCCAAACTACTGCTGTCTAGATCGCCGACGCTGCCTAGCAGCCATGACATCTTCAGCCCAGGCCTCCACCAACCTCGACGAACTCCCAGCTCGACCTCCAACTCCTCCTCGAGAATCTCTCCCGGAGAAAACAGATCCCATGAAGGCCTCAGTTAACCGTGCATTCGACCCGAGATTGAGCCTTCAGACACCGCCGAGTGCTAATACCCCTACGTCGACCGGGGCAACCAACTCGGGTTCAATTTCGAGACGGTCAAGGAAAAAAGTCGAATGGTCGAGCCATACCGAATACAAAGATCCTCCTGATCTCGAGACGTCAAAGTTCTTCAGATCCTCGCCTATTACTACACCTTCCGCCTCCTCTAGACCCATCAAGGGTATCCTCAAGCCGTCACCATCTCCGAATCCCCTAGCATCCTCTCTCAATGGCCAGTCCAACGGCCTCCAGAACCAAGCCAATATCGCCGAAATGTTGGACTCGACCATCAAACAGCTCGCTGGTTCCGACCGGGAGATGCGACTCGACGCTTACATGATGCTCTCTCGGGCTCTCAAGGCCTCCAATAACTTGCCCGATAGAGTTGCCTTGCAAGGAAAGATGAGCCTGTTCATGTCTTTTATTGAGCGCGACGTTAAAGCCAAGAATGAAAAGGGAACTCCTGACTCTTCTCTCGTCAACCATGCCCTCAACCTCTTAACGACCTTTTTGCATTTTCCCGCCATCGCCTCGACTCTCACGTCCGACTTCGGCATCTTCATAATCGACCATTGCATTCGATGTTTCTTCGACCCAGCACTCCCCAAGGACCTGGCACGTCATCTTATGCAAGTAGTCGCTTTCCAGTCCTTCTCGCCCAAAGTAATGTCTTCTGATCGAGTTGGCCGGTTAGTTACATCCTTGCACAATATCGAGAATAATTTGACCGGGAAGAGCATCATCATGGGTCGCATTCAGATATACAAGCGACTCATCAAACAATCTAGAATGCACATGGCTGTTTATACAGACTGGCTGAAGGATATGTTTACGGATATGCTTAGTACGGTCCGAGACATCAGAGCTCAAGCCATCAGCTTAGGCACAGAAGCAGGCTTTGCACTTCGAAACGAGAAGAATGTGCTGCGTAAGGTGACTGAGATTTTACAAACCCCGGAAAACAAAGAAAGCAAACCGAACTCCATGATCTACATCCAATTTTACATGCGAAAACTCGAGGAGATGATCGAGAAGAAAGACGACTTGTCGGTAGTCCCTCAAATATGGGCTGTAGTGACGCTCTATCTACAATGCCCTATCAGTCGGTGGGCGCACTTTGCTAGGTGGTTCAGGATCGTGCAGGACTCCTTCAATGCGAACGATTTACAGACCAAGCTAGAGACCAACTTTGCCTGGAACAGATACGTCTATCTGTCCATTACTAGCAACAAGATGGTGCCTAAGTCTTTGGGTGCCCTCGGACAGCCGCTTGCAAGCCAATTGCGCCGCAGGATCAACTCGAAACATACGGAGGAGGCTCTGAGGCTCCGAAGAACAGTCATGGGTGGTGTCTGCAACCTATACTACTATGCCTTCCGACCCAACAACGATATGCAGTGGACTGACTCAGCCTGGGATCTTGTTCTTCAACCTCTGATGGGACAACTCCTGAATCTCGATGGAAAGAATGAGCTGGCCCCGGACTCAGTAACACAAGTGTCACGCATCGTTACAGGACTCTTGGATGTCTCTACTCCGAGAAGTTGGAAAGAGGATCGAATCAGGGACACGGCACTGATAAGCCCCGAGGAGCTGCCCCCAATCGATTCTAGGTGGACTCGCCGAAATTCCGAGAAGATCTTTAGCCTCGTTGGCCCTATCTTGGAAAGGAAGTTCACTGATTTAGCCAATACTGAAAGCTTGACCTACAGGCTCTGGCAAACATTCGTGGGGTCCATCGCTGTCGCCTCAGCAAAGGACATCAAGGTGGCCGATGAGACCGCACGTTTCATAGCTCAATCTTTCGATGTGCTATCGAACATATGGGCCAAGGGAGTCCCCGAAGAGACCGAGTTCTCGAGCACAAAATTTCTGTCAAGTGTCCAGCACTATATCGAAGTCCTTGTTCGTAATCTTGGTCTGCTTTCATTTACTGAGAAGAAACTGTCTATGTCTCTCGCCAATACGTTCGAGCCTGCTCCAACGCCCTCCAACCGGCTTGATTCCAAGTCAAGCGGAACCGTTCAAAGTCCGCTGTTGCACCTCTTCTCGATGCTCAGCGCCAAGCCCGCAGGCGTTGCTGATGATGACAGCCTCGCTGAGTGTTTTCTGTCGATCTTTGAGCCGTTCTTTCATGACAAGCCCAATAAAACTCGCGTTGAACTTTCACGTGAAATGCTTCGACTTCTGCCACGGGACACTCTTTCACCCTTCGGTCCATGGATTCTCGCTGCCGATAATATGCAGTCTCTCTTAAACCACAACACGGCTCCGTCTAGTTCATACCCACCCAGTAGCGACAAATTACTCGGACCCGAATACCGAGAAATCGTCTCTCTCCTCGAACGAGGACTTCTTTCACACCCCAATCTTCCAGAAGAACGCTGGTTCTCCCTGTTTAACCTTCTGTCGGACCACATTGTCAACGAGTGTGGGGATGCTGGCCGAGCACTAGGTCTTGTGGAACCATTGGCGAAGATTGTTACCGACAGCTTCTTTGAAGGTTCCGACAGATCGAATGGAACGGCCTTGTCCATAGCAGCTGCACTGTTCAATGCTGCAAAACTGCCTCGCGACCGTCAGGCAGTCGAGGCTGCCAGAAGACGACTTTGGGGTGCACCTCCAACCGCATCACGATCGTCCTCATTCGACCCGTACCAGCATCTTTACCAGCTTCAAAACCAAAGCATGAATTTCTTGTATGAGAACGAAACTGAGTGTGCTGAGGAGAAGATGGTGGCTTATGTCAAAGCTGTGGATGCCTTCATTGTCGCGGCCTGTTCCAAAAATGGCATCAAAACTCTACCAAAGCTGCAAATTGGTCTTGCTCCTTGGATACAGGATGAGCAAACGCACAAATGCTTGCGAAGCGACTCTCCTGTTTCTGGACCAGTAAGTCTTCCCCGTGTTACAACTTTCCAGATGTTAACCATTCATAGATGCGATCCCTCTGGGACAACATTTGCGCGCAGCTTTTAGTACTTGGCCGATTAGATAAGAAGGATGTTGACACCATCGAGCCACTCTTCGCCGCCGGGTTCAGAAGCAAACATCGTCATGTTGTGAACAAGATGGCGGAGACGTGGAACGTTCTGGTAAAGGACGAGGAGAGTTTGGATTGTTCCGAAAGCCTCAAATCAATCATAGCCTCTCTTCGTCCAACAGTTGATGTCTTATATCCGGGCATGGAAGAGTCAAGCGGTGATTTTGGTGCTCAAGTTCAGTCATTTGTGGAATCACAGGATGACTTGAGTTTCGTAGCACTCTCATCGGCCAAGTCGACAGGCCCAGATATTGAGCTAACCCTTCCACCAGCACCCTCAATGACACCACTGAGTGCGAAAGGTCCACTGACGCGGAAGCGCCGTAGGGATGCGACTCCCGACTCAGTCAAGACGAAATCGGCCAAACGAACCACCACCCCTCGTCTCCGCCATGACAACTCTCAGATCCAATTTGCTCCAATTGTCTCCTCGCCACTGGTTGGGGAGTCTCAACATCTCACAGAGAGACAAAAGGAAGTTCGTCAACGACAAGATGAGAATGTTGGTCTGTATCCTGGTATTCAATCCAGTCCTCGGACACGGTCGCAAGTTGCTGCTGAGGAGAAACCCGAAGACTCGAAACCTAGGAATGTCGAAACTACTCCTGAGCGACCCGCGTCATACGAAGAGTTTATTACTTCAACCCCAACCCCTCGACGGGGTCTGGCTCTGCACCTTGAGGGCATCAATGACCCGCCCTCGTCGCCCCCCGAGCCGAGACGCAATCCTCTCTTGTCTGAGATTCAAACTCGATCGAAAGCTAGGGACTCGATGGAGAGTTGGCAATTCTCGTCTCCACCTGGAACACCCTCCATTGACCTGCAGGCCGTAGAAGCTCTACCAGAAGCACAAACCCCGACTAAGAGTAGCTCATCGGTTAAGAACAAGCGCTCTAAGCGACGCGGAAGAAAGTCAGGATCTTCTAAGAGGAACCAAGCTAACTCCTCCAATGCTTCGAGCCAGGAGGCGGCGGAAGAGGTGAGCGTGTTGCCGAATGCCCCCCAGACACAGGATATGGAAGAGGCGGAACAAGGGAAGAGCGAACTACCCAACCACGACCAGATGGGTAGCCCTCGGCCAGCGGAGAAACTCCAAGAAACACCAAAGTCCGGCGATGATGAATTTGTGGATGCTCGGACAAGCCCCGTTGCGGCTGCAGACAACGCAGCGCATCCAGTTGCCCAGAAACCAGCACCCAGCCAGAACCACGAATCCTCTTTTGCACTCAGCGAAGGAGATGAAAGCAGCTTCATGCGATTCGTAGTCGAGCTTGAATCAAGGCCAAATCATCATGAAAAGTTCGAATCTGTCTCAGTTTCCCCTGAGAAGACGAAACGTGTTTCTCCCGAAAAGTGCATTGAGGTCCAAGGTGATACCTCGGCCGAGGATGAACCTAAGGCTACAACGCAAACCTCGCTGGCAGATGTTGTTCCCTCGACGCCTATAGAGGCCGGGTCGGAGACCTCCGAGGTTCAGCCTACAAGCACTCGAGGAAGTAGGAGGAAGAGGAAGCGAGGTTCTTTGTCCACCGAAACTCGCAGCAAAAGGAGGCGACCGGCTCACACGCCAGCACAAGAGCAACCTGGGGATAGCCAGTCAACTTCTCAAGAACCAAAGTCGCCTGTGTCAACTGTACGACGATCTTCAAGACGAAAATCGGGACAGGTGAGCAAGGATCTCCAGAACAAAGAATCTCAAGTGTCGCCATCCAAGAAAGCAAAGCGATCATCTATGTCTCAAGCGCCGCAGACAAGATCAAAAGCGGCTGATGTGCAGGATGGCGGTGATACAGATGAGGAGTTGATGTCACAACTAGTTACAGAGTCTATTGCAGCATCGCAGAGTCAAGAGCCAGAGCTTGAGGTCGAAATTCCTGACGCACTTGTTCCAGACTCTATGGAAGATATGTCAGTCGACGAAGAAGTGGCTATAGAAGAGCCGGCAGTTGAACTGCAGGACCTTGTGGAAGAGGCTCAGGACGCAGTGGCTGAAACTGAGCAGGCGGAAGCAGAGGAGGAAGCCGTCGAAGTCAAGTCAGACTCCATCATGGAGACTCTACGTGGTGGACTGAAGCAGCTACAGGGAGCAGCATTATCTCGCGATGAAGTATACCGATTGGAAGATATGTTGATGGATATGAAGAGAGAGCTCTTCGAAGCGGAACGACGAGGAAGACTTTAAAACATGACTTAGCGACTGAAAGCATTGTTTGCGGCGCCTTTGGAGAAATGTTTTTTGGGGGATTGTTTGTACTATAATAAATACCTTCCTGTACAGAGTTATTTGGCTGGATGGATGTCATCGCATAACGTCTCTTAGCGATACATAAGACATAGATATCATTGCATAGATAGGGATCAATCAAAGAAATGATCACATGAAAAAGACATGCCAGCAATCTCGTTGAATATCCGAGGTCCCAGCCCATAAATAAACGGCTCAACTCGCGAATCGATAATCCACATCCCGCGTGTTTAACCAACAACGATATATCATGGGGAAGACGATATTGTGGAGGATCGTCGGAGGGAAGAACTGGAGAGTCTCGGGTTGCCTGAATAAGTAACCCGAATCGAACCGCGGTACGATTTCATTCCAGATTACTGGGGAACGGAGTCGGTTGTAAGACACAAGGGCACCAGGATTTAATGTCTCGAGATATTCTTACTGGGAGTTTATGGCTAGGCCACCAGCAAACTGAAAATTTCCACTGCTGTTGAAACTGATGGCATCCTAATAAGGAAGTGCACAGCATCGTAGTGAACTTTTGTAAAAAAAAATCAAACTTTAGAGTTCGGGTCGTGAGCTCTTGATCGTGAAGCTCCATGACTGATCACGGCTCTCATCACGAACTTCTCCATCATGGTCGTTTTGCTGCTGCCTAGTTTTATTACTGGGTTCATGGTTCATCCAGGGTCTTGAGCCATGGCTAGCAAACCAGTGAGTATTTTGCTGTCTCTGAATGGTTACTGTTCTGCAAGACAAACGAGTCTTCTCCACGAGTCTCCATTTTTCATTCCTAGATAGCCAGACATCAAGGAAACTTTCTGGCGCGATGTCTACGTCAGGCGAGCTGTTCCCACGGCGGAACAAAAATAGGTCAAGATCTGCGAGTTCGTCGACGGGGCGACATGGGGGTTGGCAAGATTGTTAGAGTTGGGCGATGGTTGCTTCGATCTTCAAGGGTTACTCTGTCGGCAAAGACGTTTTCCTCTGCATGAAGCGATCGTGTTACGCCATGCAGGGATCGTTCAAAGCAAGATCTGGTGTTGATATGAGGCTGTTTGTGAGTTCCCTTGAAGAGTCGACGTTAGTTACCGTGCTTAAAGAGAAATAGCGGAAACCTGGTGTAAGTCAGTAATGACTCTTTGTTAAAGGCGAAGCCACCCCGAAACAGTTAGATTCACTATGAAATTGTCCGATTTGATAACCATTGACCAGCCAAGAAGAATCAGCAACATATCAAAGTGGCCTCGAAGAAGCGAAGAAGAAATTCAAGACAGAGTATCGTCATGTTCAACTGAGCTTATTGGTGGGCTCGTTCCCCAGAAACCAGACTGCTCAATGGCTGTTGAAGTTGTGGTGTCACAAGTCGCTTATAACCGAGGGATTTCCGTTTCTTTAACCAGTTCAATTGATCGATGAAAGACGTCAAGATGAGTTCCCTCGTAAAAGAGAAGATGGGTGCCACCAAATGTTTCTTAACCCGTGTAAGTAACCCGAACGATCGTGGGGATATGCCTAAAGACCATGTATCGAATCGACTTCCATCGGGATGTTTTTAATCTTTATTCGGTCCGCCTAAAACCGCATGACGTCAAGCGATGTTGTTTAATGGAAACCTGGGGTTTAGAGTAAGCGGCATATAACTGTTGACCACAGAAGGAATTGAAATGGTGGAGAGGGTCTTTTGCAAAGACGGTCTGACGGCTGGATGGTTCGTCTTCTGACAATACGCTTAAATAGTTGATTGGATGATTGATAGTACAGCGGATACTCGATGCACGTGGGATCTTGGCATCAACTGCTGCGACAGGGACTGAAGCGCGGCAATGGCACGTTTTTGACTGTCGAAGCGATTTGACAGTATACTGTATCGTACTGTGTAGGTAGAAGGAGCAGAAGTCGCGATACGTTCCCAATCAAGATAGGACAATCAAATAGAGATTGCTTTTAACATTGCTCAATTCTGTCGCGTGTTGTTGTTAGCAGCCAAGAATCATTGAAGTAGAGCCTCATGGCTGGGCAATATTAGTATTCTACCAAGACATTGGTAAGACGGGAAGGAATGGAGAGCTGGTTCAACAGCACCTTCCAAGAGTATTTCGACGTCACGTGCGAAACCAGGACTTCCCTCTTCGGGAACCAAACTTGAACTTCCCCAGAAAGCTCAAATGAAATCCAAGACAGCGGAAACAACGACAATGAGACGGCTATCCGTAGAGAGGAACCTGATGCTTCCAAAGACCCAATTTTCATATAACGAAAGGCCCCCGTTTTGAAGACATCGGGTGCTATGACGTCGCATTCCCCACGCTCCAGCCCCATGTTTACAGTAGTTTACTTTCCCAAACTCTCCGCAGATTCTGGACGTCAGGAGAATTTATGGGCTTCTCCACGATCGATATTCATTGTAAGTGCGGAGGAAGAAGATCATGTTGGTTCCTGAGAAAGTAGCCATTCACTGAGAAGAGCAATTTGTGTACACATCTAATACTTGCATAGATCTGTTGAAACCCCCAGGACCCGACGCTACTCATCCGCTCTTATTGTGACAATCCCGAGAAACTTTACCATGATACAGGGGTCATAGCCATGCTAGTCATGGGTGCAGACAAACGCGGACCGTAAAGAGTCAGTATATACCTTACTACACGCACAGTACATTCTACGATTGGCCGATGGGTCAATCATAGATGGCCAAGCAAGGACAGTCATGGATCTGTAGCCAAGGTCCGTCTGGGAGACCAGCTTCGGCGTCTGATCTAGGTGTGGATATTACGAGACCGTGGACCCAGTACTCTACATGACTCTGCCGTACAAAACGCAAAAACCATTGGGCTCTGGTTTTTTATAAACCAATCTGACCCTCCTTCGCCGTTTCGATGCTCACAATATCAACTTCCTCTCGATTTGTCTTTTAGTTTAGAGTTCGGGTGTCAGTTTTCTGCTTTGATCTCCCTTAGCCATGTTCAAGAAGTACCTTGGCCTTCGAGGCCAGAAGCTCAATTATGCCATCAGTGCCATTGCAGGAACTGATTTCCTGCTCTTTGGTTATGGTAAAGCTCACTACTGTCCTCCCCACTGACAAAAGAACTCAGCTGGGGCTTGACCATACAGAACGAGCTAACAATTATTATAGACCAAGGAGTTATGGGTGGTATCTTGACTATGGCTCCTTTCATGGCGCAATTTCCTGATATGAACTCTGATGACATGAGCGTATCTGCAGCTGTTCGAAAGAATCGTTCGAATTACCAAGGCATCGCTGTATCTTCTTACAACTTGGGTTGCTTCTTTGGAGCCCTAATCACTATCTTCCTCGGAAACAAGCTCGGTCGCAGGAAGATGATCATGCTTGGAACCACTATCATGGTCATTGGTGCCGCTCTCCAGGCCTCTGCGTACTCTCTGGAACACTTCATCATCGGACGAATCATCACTGGACTGGGCAATGGCGGCAACACTTCTACTGTTCCCATGTGGCAATCCGAAACCTGCTCTGCCCATAAACGTGGTAAACTTGTCATGATTGAAGGTGCTCTAATCACGCTTGGTATCACTATATCTTACTGGGTCGACTATGGCATGTACTTTGCGCAGGACACCTCTGCTTGCTGGCGTTTCCCAATGGCTTTCCAAATCGTCTTTTGTCTCATCATCATGGCCTTTGTTATGAACTTGCCCGAATCTCCCCGCTGGCTTGTGCTTAAGGGCCGTGATGATGACGCAAAGGAAGTAATTGCTGCGATCGCTGACCAGGATGTTCAAAGCAAGTACGTTGAGAATGAGTTCAAAGCCATGAAGGACACTGCTACAGAGATGAGCAAGGGAGAATTCTCGGATTTGTTCTCTCGCAACCATAACAAGAACTTTCACCGCACTACCCTTGCCTTCGTCAACCAGATGTTCCAACAGGTAAGGCGGACCCTCTGCTTCCGAGTAAAACATGCTAATGTCGTAACTACAGATCTCTGGTATCAACCTAATTACCTACTATGCTGCTACGATCTATTCTGGACTCGGCATGACGGGGCATATGCCTCTTCTGATGGCCGCTCTGAACGGCACCGAATATTTCCTGGCTTCTCTTCCTGCTATATGGTTAGTCGAGCGTGTTGGTCGTCGAAAGCTTATGCTTTTTGGTGCAGCTGGGCAGTGTGCTTCCATGGCCATCCTCGCCGGTGTAGGGTCTAGCGATGCGAGAGCATGCCAGATTGTGGGCATTGTCTTCTTGTTTGTCTTCAACTCGTTCTTCGCTGTCGGTTGGCTCGGAATGACCTGGCTATACCCAGCTGAAATTACACCTCTACGAATTCGTGCCCCGGCCAATGCTCTATCGACTTCGAGCAACTGGATCTTCAACTGGCTGGTGGTTATGATTACCCCTCCAGCTTTCGAAAACATCGGATCCAACACGTATATCATTTTCGCCGTCATCAACGCCATCATGGTTCCATCAGTCTATTTCTTCTTCCCTGAGACAGCATACCGATCATTGGAGGAAATGGATACAATCTTCCAAAAGGTGGAACATGGTTTGAAGGGTGCTCTCGGCGTTGTCAAGCAGGCTAAGATCGAGCCCCGGCGATACGATAACAACGGAAACCTTCTGATAGCTATGGAGGAGGTCGATGACAAGCCTCGTGTTGAGCACCGAAGTGGAAGCTCAAGTGGACACAGCGGCGTACATAACAATGCCGCCATGTTCACCTCGAACGACGAGGAGAACCAGCGTCGGGAGACATGAGGGGATACTATTGGTCGATGGCGGTCTTCTTTTCGATACCTGGACTGTCATATGCTAGAGGTGATGAGAAATCACGATGAATGTTGGTTTAGAACAGGCATCATATTTGATGCATATACACTATAGATACCCGTTTCAATAAAGTCAGACTCCGATTCGTCAATATCATTGCCGTGTAACTCTATATGCTTCGGCAGCCTTGCATGGTGAAACTCGTTTTGGGAAGTATTATGCTCGCTATGAATAAATTTGATGGAATTATTTGCATGTTTCAACAGAATTTAGAAATAGTCTTTGCCTAAACAGTATCTACTATAACTGGGTAGATACGGTAAGAGCGAGTTGGCGAATACTTTCATGTATCACAAGTTAATATCTGAGACGTGTTTCAGCTCTGGATATGGCCGGTGACAGCTCTAATTAGCAACAGGTATCCACTAAACAGCTTGATGAGTTCTCTCGATTGGCTTCTCTGAGCTACCCCGCCATTCTTTACAAGGGTTGTCACCTCCTCCCGAACTTGAAGCAACCTACGGAATGGATCTTGGAGACGGCGGGGGGCACACACAGCATTGGGTAGGTATCAGAGAGCACTAGGCATATTTACAGGGGATAAAAGGCTGATATCAGATTTATAAGACTGGACGCTATTTAACTTCTTTTTACTAAAATACTTATCTACTGCTCTTGCATCTTTATCTTTTTCTTCCTCCCCCTCCACTCGGACCCTTTTAACCCCACTTCAAACTCCCGCCACGACGTACTGTACCTCACATCTTCTACCAGCTCCAACTCTTCCAACTTTCGACTTCTTCAAAGCTCACACATAAAAACAAATCATTCACAATGGTCGACCGTCCTAATAAGCCTTCGGCTCTCGCCTCAACCCCCGCCGCTCCTCCTCAACCTACTGTCGATATCACCCACGACAACTCTCGCGTCAAGGCCGTTCTCCCTTCAGGCGAGAGCGTTGAGGTCCTCCTCCATGGAGCTACCGTGATCAGCTGGAAGGACGCTTCAGGTGCTGAGAAGCTCTGGGTTAGCGAGGGTGCCGCTCTTGATGGCAGTGCTCCTGTTCGAGGAGGTATTCCCATTGTCTTCCCTGTACGATCTCCCACCAACACATCCCCAATGCTCTTCTAATTCGAATGTCTGCAGGTCTTTGGTACCGCCCCCGACCACGAACCCGTAGCCAAGCTCCCCCAGCACGGATTCGCCCGTAACTCACGATGGGAGTTCCTCGGAAAGTCCACCAGCGAGGGCTCCAGCTCCAGCGTTAAGCTCGACTTTGGCCTCTCCTCCGAGAGCATCAGTGACGACTTCAAGGCTCTCTGGCCCTACAAGTTTGCTCTCATCTACAGTGTGTCGCTCGACCCTGAAAGCCTCAATACCACAATCGTTGTCACCAACGACGGCGATACTGCATTTGATTTCCAGACTCTTCTTCATACTTACTTTAAGATCAGCGTATGTTAGATATCGTGCATATGTAAAGAGTAAAAGCTAATAATTGTCCAGGATATTGCCTCTACAGAGGTCACCGGTCTTGAGGACTCCGTCTACCTATCCAAGGTTTCCGGCTCAGAGGCTACTCAGTCCGGCGCCATCACCTTCTCTGGTGAGACCGACTCCGTCTACACACCCGCCAAGGGCCCCGCGCACCCCGTCGTTATCTCTGAGTCCGGAAGCCCCCGCTACCGCATCGTTCGTGACAACCTCGACCAGGTCGTTGTCTGGAACCCCTGGGTCGACAAGTCCGCCGGTATCAAGGACTTCTCTCCCAAGGACGGCTGGAAGAACATGCTGTGCGTTGAGCCTGGTGCCGTCAAGGGCTGGCAGAAGCTTGAGAAGGGTGATGCTTTCGAGGCGGCGCAGACCATCTCACTGGTTTGACGGGATTTTGGTCTCGGGGGAGCGATCAAATACAAGATATGACAAATTTTATGTAACGGCAGCACAATAATTCCAGATGGACATGATATCAGTTGACATCTTTTGACAATTCGATAGAGTACACTAGTACTAAAGGTCGAGTCCATACCTATGCTTAGAGCTTAGAAAAAAGCAATACATTGGATAAATCCAGGAACGCCAGTATCGTACGAATGATACTGATTGTAACTTCACTTAGATCACGTTTGAAATGGCACCATGTTCCTTTTAGGAAATCCTTTGACACCATATATGCGTTTTTGTTATTTCTCCTATACCTCATAGCCGTTTTCATCGTTTTCAATTCGCACTTTTACAAAAACCATGTTATCCCATCTCAACCCCTCTGGTGTTCTCTTGAGAAGTGATCCGCCACTAAGAAAGCCAGCTCAAGAGCCTGCTTCTCATTGAGCCTAGGGTCGCAGAAACTCGTGTAGTTGGTCGACAGATCATCCTCGCCCAAGTCTTCGCTGCCACCCAAGCACTCTGTAACAGCGTCACCAGTGAGCTCGAGGTGCATACCACCAAGGTTGCTTCCCTCCTCCTTGTGGATGGCTAGCGTCTCCTGAAGCTCGCGGTAGATGTCGCCGAAACGGCGGGTCTTGATGCCTGTAGGCGTGGACAGTGTGTTGCCGTGCATGGGGTCACATTGCCAGACAACTGTGCGGCGGTACTCTGAGTCCTCGACAGCGCGGATGTGTGTAGGGAGAAGCTCGCGCACTTTGCCGGCGCCGTAACGTGTGATGAGAGTGATCTTGCCAGGCTCGCAAGAAGGGTTGAGGGTACGGAGGAGGGACAGGAGGTCCGAGGCTGGTGTTGTAGGACCGACCTTGACACCAATGGGGTTGGCAATGCCGCGGAAGAACTCGACGTGGGCGTGGTCGATTTGGCGTGTACGATCACCGATCCAGATGAAGTGTGCAGATGTATCGTAGTACTCCTTCTTCTCACTGTCGTCACCTGGGGGAGTGGGGCTTGAGGTGCGGGCTGTAGGCTTTTCAAGTAGACGAGTCAAAGGCTGCTCATAGTCAAGTAGGAGACCCTCGTGACTGGTGAAGAGCTCAACAGAGTCCAGCTCACCAGGTCGGGCGTTGATAACCTGGAGGAAGCGCAGTGTCTGTTGAATGCTCGAAGCAATAGCCGAGTACTTCTCCTTGAGCTCAGGATCCCGGACATGGCCCAAGCCCCAGTCAAGAGGCCGGTGAAGATCAGCGATACCCGAGGCAAGAGCAGCACGGATGTAGTTGAGAGTCGCAGCAGAGTGGTGGTAGGCCTTGACAAGACGGTTAGGATCAATCGCGCGATCCTCAAGGCGGAAACCATTGATGATGTCGCCCTTGAAACTGGGGACCTCCTTTCCATCGACTATCTCAGTAGGACTCGATCGCGGCTTCGCATACTGTCCAGCCATACGACCAATGCGCACAACTCGCTTGTTAGTTCCCCAAATTAGAACGACACTCATTTGCAGCAGTAGCTTGATCTTGCTCTCAATTGGACCCTGGCGACAGTAGTCAAAGAGCTCAGCGCAATCGCCGCCCTGGAGGAGAAAGGCGTTACCCTGCGCAACATCGCGAAGATGAGCCTTCAAGGCGATGATCTCATGCGGGTGCACCAGAGGAGGAAGTTCGGCGAGTTCTTGGACTGCTTTGGCGACAGGCTCTGGGTCGGGGTAGTTTGGCGACTGCTTGATGGGCTTTGAGCGCCAAGAAGAAGGGTCCCAGGCGGGAGACGAAGATGAAGCCATACTGAAAGCTGGTTTGTGTGTAAGAGGTGGGATGAGTGACTCAATTCTAGTGGGGCAAAAACAGCACAATGGTGATCGTCTCAGGTAATGAGACTGAGTCTGCGTGAGTATTCTTGTGATGTTCCTGGGACTGTTGAAAAAGTGGTGGAGGAATTGGGTTTGTTGTAGGGGAAATGAGTCACAGTGGACAAAGAAGTGTCGAGTACTGCCGACATAGAGACCCTGGACCCAAAAAATGAAGCTGGATCATCAAAGTCAATTAACAAAGAAAATGTGGCGTAGCCCAATAGAGCCCATTCTTTTCCTTCCACACACCGTGGCTTCATGTGGCGTCAACAATTAAATAGACAAGACTCAATAGGATAAATTGCAAGTAGACTACAGGCTATTCTCGACTATTTTGATCATACTACCTTGATGATCTTCAATATCTCGTTAATGAAGAGTAAGATCAGCCATAACCAAGGTCCAAGTCTAAGTATCTCATCGTACATAAGGTATATGCCGATGGACTGTGGCCCCGGCTATCCAATAGTGTAAGAGAAAAGGAGGAAATATAATTTTAATTGAAGTGAAGTGAAATAAGACTTCACTTTAGTTATACCACAGGCCAAGGGCTTCATATTCAGACTTCCATCACTCGGGCAGAGTCAAGAAATCCCCCCACTTTGAGTTGCTCCAAACCCCCACCAGAGCTCTAGAGGTATCCTCCACTATAACTCCAACCACCAAGCTTCATCCCTCTTGACCTTCACTTCATCTTGATCTTCAAACAAACTACACCATCTAAAACCACAATGACCGATGAAACCCCATCTCAGACCGCCAAGTCCGCTGAGGACCGCAAGGCCGCCTCAGCACTTGAGAACCTCGGCGCCGCCGACTCTCCCGCGACACCACAAAACGTCGACGCCGATGCGGCCAACAAAGCCATCAAGAGCCTCGGCGGCGCTAGCAAGGCATCAGCCGCTGCCACCTCCAACAAGAACGTCAAGGTCGACGCTGCCGATGTTACCCTTCTGATTGAGGAGCTTGATATGCCCAAGCAAAAGGCTACTGAGCTGCTCAAGGCCAACGAGGGCGATGCTATCAAGGCTATGAGGGCGTTTGTCAAGGCTTAAAACATGATGGCACGATAAGGCGTTGAGGCTATTTCTGTTTCTACCAAGAACTGATGGGAAACGGCGTGAAAACTGGAAGTAGACATTCACAAATCTGGCGTTTAGCGACCACATAGCAAGGACATAACGATATATGAGACACGACCAATCTTCAAATCCGCCCATCTGGAGCTTTCAGTCACGCAAACACGAGCCGGGGTTATCACACATCAACCGCCATGAGTCATCAATGTGTCAAAAACACGCAGGAATGTGAAAAGTAATCAGTCAATGCCATTCCGCCAAACGCCTAATCAGAGGTCCTGTCTGTTCCCGTGGTATCCCCTCCGATGGCAAAACGAGTGATTCTATGCCAGCCATGCCATGCCGTGCCGTATGTCAGCAAATTCTAATATGGAACCATAAACTCCGGTCCAAAACCCGTCCATGTACAATTAATCCGCCTCAACCATTCACATCTCAACTATCTATCACTGCCAAGTCCTGGCGAGAGGGCTTCCAATCTTGGGAGCAAACTGCAGACTCTTGCGTCGTGCAGCCATGAGGCGCATGAGAACGCCATCATCCTTGGTCTGGCTGATGATACCAGAGCCCACGTCACGGAAGTTGTTGGACTTCTTGGGAGGACATGTGCGCGTAAGAAGAGCATCCTTTGTGGGGGACTCATCCAGATCATCATCGTCGTCATCAGCGGAAGGCGTCTCGGGCTCAAGTTCAGCGGCGTATCGAGCGATAGCTTCAGGAGCAGGAGTCTTGGGGACAGGAGTCAAGATGGCTTCTGACCACTCGAGATCCTCCATCTCCTCGTCTTCATCTTGATTCGAGGGGGTATACATCCACTGTGTGCTCTGACGGCGGTTGCTGGGGGTGGAAGGGGCAGTGCGAGAGCTATTCTTGACAGGGCTGGTAACAAGAGTGCCGTTCATATTGGCCAGAGCCTTAGGCTCCATGCTCTTGCGGCGACGAGCTCCGCCGCGGGGGACGTTGCTGATGTCAGTCTTATAGGGGCTTTCCTCAACCCAGTCGTTCAAACGCTCACAGCTATCCCTGGTTAGCTTCAATCGTTGGAATCATAGAATTTGTTAAACTTACTCAAGTACCCAGCTGACTCCGACACACTGGACAATTCCATTGCTCTCACGGACCTTCTCCAGTGTGCGCTTGCTGCCATCCTTGAAAACAACATGAGTGATTCCGACCTTGCTAGAAGTCACTTCGTTTCCAGAAGCACTAGGGTTCCAGTTCCAAGACTTCATGCACCTGGCGCCCATCTGAGTGAGCAGTTCCACAAAAATACTGCTAGCATCAGCACCTTCACTAGTGTAAACGTCGACAAAAACGACGGCACCACGAAGGATTGAGGGGTTCAGGTCGCGTCGAGGCGTTCGCGCAGGCGTACCCAGCGAAGACCACAGGTCAGACTTTGAAGGAGTGACGGGAGCAGGAGTCGAGGGGGTGGAGGGACTCTCAGGGATGGTAGCCGGCATACTCTTCCTTCCCTTGGGAGGAGAGTATGAGATGACAGTAGCACTCCTTGATGGACCAGAGGGCCTCTTAGGCGCCACTCGCGAGGCACTGAAGCTACGCTTCTTAAGAGGGGTCGGGGAGGAATCGTCGGCCGGCTTCAGAGGTACCTTGGTGGTGGTGTTAAAAGTCTTCATGACGGGTCGAACAGGGGTAACGGGTGCCTCATTCTCATCACCATACTCTTGGCTAGCTTCGGAGAGGGTATCATCGAAAGCCTCGGTGTTGACAACCTCCTCAAGGACATCAGGCTCCATCAGGGACATCTCATTGGCCTCCTGCGCCAGCTCAACATCCTCCTCCGTCACATCCATGTCGTCGAAGTCGGGCTCCACGATCTCTGCAGTCTTGTCCGCTTGCAAATCTCCCATGCCTGCTCGCACGGTCATCTCGTCGTCAAAGAAGTGCGTTGAAACTGGCGAGGACTCGGATTGAGGTGTAACAACACGCTCGGGGAGTGCACTGGTTTTGTTCTTCCCAGAATTAAGAGGGGCCATTTTGATGGGGGTGCTGGCCTTCCAAGAACCCAGGCGATCAGCAAGAGCACTAAAGCCACCCATAGAGGCTCGAGAGGTCTTGGGTGTCTTGCGAACAAATGGGGTTGGGGTCACGGGTGCTGCTTTGGCGGGAGCATCGCTCTCATCATCTGATTCCGAGTCCATGTCCTGAGGTTCCAAGTCCCTCTCTCTTAGCTGAAACATAGGGTTCTGTTCCTGTACGGGAGACTGAGTCGAGGTCGAGCTTTCAGGTTCGGTCTCTTGGGGAGCAACATCCGCCTCGACAGCCTTCTCCTCAGCGATTTCTTCATCAGCGTCCTCCTCGTCGACAACCATACTATCCTCCTCCTCCTCGGTAAGATCGGCCGCTTCTGTAATTGGCTCCGGTTCGACAACAGCAGCTTCTTCTTCAGCCTCCTGGACATCTTGGACATTCTCCTCCTCCGCTTGGGGCTCATCTAATGTAGCAACCTCCTCACCAGCCTCGTCAACGATGCCCATGTCCTTCTTCCAGGCAGGATCGGCGTGACGAGGAAGGACGGCAGATAGGCGA
Source organism: Fusarium coffeatum (assembly GCF_003316985.1). NCBI lineage: Eukaryota > Fungi > Ascomycota > Sordariomycetes > Hypocreales > Nectriaceae > Fusarium > Fusarium coffeatum. Next base: position 56,820 of record NW_022157969.1, read on the forward strand.
CCGGGGAACTCCAGATTCTCGATAGGCTCGTTGAATACGTCCTCCTCAACACCGTCAAGATCCAGCTCGGCTTGTTCCTCCGACATGAGCTTATCAGAAGGTCGTGTGGAAGCAGCACGAGAACGGGTACCCAGAACCAGAGGCTTCATGATCGGTGGCTCACCGAGGGCAGCGGCATCTCTGGTTCGAGGCTCTGTGACGGGCTTCAGCGCAGGCATAGCTCGCTTGGGCGGTGAAAGGAGCAAAGAAGCCTTCATCGCCGATTGTGATTGTTGTGGCTGCAGAGGTGCCGCGAAGTTTAAGCCCTTGATGGGTGACTGTGGTCGCTTAGCTGCAGACAAAAGTAGGGAGTTCTTGAAAGAATGTCCGTCTCCGGTCTGAGCATCGCTTTCCTGAGAGTTCTTCATAGTCGATCCAGGCAGAGGGACAGCACCAATACGACGAGCTGGTGATCTCAGGCTGTCCTTGTTCGGCGAAGCAGGTTGTCTCTTGGCGGGGGACCTCAACACGGGTGCACCAAGGCTTGGAGGGTTGATGATACTCTCAGCACCATCTGTTGACTCGGCAGGTTCTTCGATATGCTCTGGCTGGGGCTTGATAGTGTTGGAAGGGGGCTTGATCGGGCTCTTCATCATGGGTTTAACAGGTGGGTTGTCACCGGCAAGTTCATCCTCGGATTCGTCGTCCTTCGAGACAGGTATCTGGGTAATCTTCTTAGGACTTAATGGTTTATTGTCTGTCGGCTCAGCGGATCTTACCGCCGCTCTGGTTGTTCGACTTCCAGCTGCTCCTCCACGCTTGGCTGGTCGGCCTCTGATTCCTGGCCGCGCAGGTTCCTTCGCCTCAACCGCAGGCTCAATGTTCTCCTTGTCGGGCTCTTGAAACTTGACGGACTTCTTGGGGGCAACCTTGGCCGCTGTTGTGGGTTTTGTCGTGGTCGTTGATGCTATGGTACGGGTGCGTGTTGTTGCAGTAGTCTTCTTAACAGGGGCTGGCGCAGTCTCCTCGGCAGGAGCCGCAGCCACTACCTTCCTGGGCCTTCCTCGTGTAGGTTTGGCGGCGGCAGCAGCAGTTGTTGTTGTTGTTTTGGGAGCTTCAGTAGCTGTCTTCTTCACTATACGACCCCGTGTAGGCTTCGCAGGTGCTTCAACTTCAGCTTCTTGTTCCTCAACTTTTCGTGGTCGACCGCGCGTTCTTCTGACAGCAACTTCGCGTTGCTCCTCCTCTTCATCATTCTCATCAGCTCTTGTCTTTCTCTTAGCAGCTGTGCTTTTTGTGCCAGCAGTCGCAGTGCTCCTTGCCCGTGCCGCAGCTGTGACAATTTTGGTGGTTTTCACGGAGGAGTCGCCGGCCTTAGCGGCGGCTCTGGCCCGTGTCATTCTCTTGGGTGGTGAATCCATGACTGATTTCGCTGTGGTGTTGTATGGTTAGTATAAAGAAGAAGGAATGAAATTATTTCAGGAGCATCATGCACGGATGGATGAATCTGTTTATTTCAGGTCTCTGTTCTGGCCGAGGGTCTTATTTCTTTGGCCGTGTTTGGCGACGTTGCTGGGCAACGACCCTCCTTCACGGGCCAGGGTGCAGATCGTAGCTGCCAACCGTGAATGCGCGCCCCGCAACCGGGACTTTCATCCCTTGTCAATAACGCGTGCTAAGGACTATTTGCAGGGTAGTGTGCTTCCAGACGATAACATGGAATACTTTTGACGTGCAGCAGTAGGAAAATGTTTCACTTGGCTGCAGTGTTTCTGTCCCTAGTGTTTCTCGCATTCTACCTACATCAAAGACGGGCAAACTGGCTGTCACAAGTTCGGAGACGAAGCAGGACAATAGGAAGCTTCTCCCAATGCACCTTGGCCTCTTAGACGTTGCCTTGGAGAATGGTTCACTTAGCAATTTTGAAAACGGTGAGTGGTGGGCACCAATCAACAGCACTCAAAAACGGTATGGCTCAAGCCGTTCAAACTCAATCCCATCCTTTAGAGGTGTTCTTCGAGGCAGCAGAAACACTGTATCTGATATTATAGCAATAATCCATTCACTGCATATAGTTTAACTCCAATTCTCTATTGTGTCCATACCCATAATAGGTCTTGAGTACAAGTCGTACTTTTTCTTAACTGCCCAAGTTTCTTTAGAATGCAGCCGTCTGTCTACTTAGTGAGGCTTACGGTTTTATCAAACTTGTACATCACCAGTAAAAGACTACACTTCACAAATCAGACCCATCGGTCTTCAGAAATTGTATACGTTTTTCAACCCTAATTATTGTCAGGCCGAGGCAACCGCGACTTGACAGGCTCGGCACAAGTGGCACGGAAATAAATTGCCCGTCAGAGCCAGAGTCAACCCAGTCACGATCCCCACTGTGGTATCCCAATTTCGCCTTAACACCAGGCTGTATTGCCTAACTGCCTCCTGCGAATAACATTGAAAACAGAACCAAAAGAAAATACGCAGCGTCAAAATATCAAGTCAGGCGGTCCGAAAAATAACCAGGACGCAGAGGTCTAGTGACAAAATAACTTAGACTTGCTTAGGGACTAAGCTTAGGGGAAACTGTTCTAACCTTTATGATACCCTTAGCTAAGTCTCGCTTTTTCTTCGACCCACCTGCAAGTGTATCGATGGCGGGCAAGTTTGCCACGCGTTCGCAAAGGACTGCTCGCTTGTGGGACTCAGATGACTGTGACTCGTCTTAGCCGTATCGCATAGGCTGCTGCCCTTGGGGCGGGCCTTGGGGAGGTCCCCATTGCTGTTGCGGTCGTCCTCCACCGTTCGCCATAGCCTTTACATCGGGGCGGTTCTCTAGCGGTTGGTGGAAGTTACAGATTCGGCATGCGACATCGGTGTAGCCGGAGATGGACAACGGAATGAGTGGCTACGATAATTGTTAGCGGACGGTAAAAAAGAAATCAGAGAAGTCTAGTCGTACAATCCAGCAGAATGTGAACCAAGGATTGCTCTTCTGGACATGCGCGGCCATGTTACCACAGTGGTGACATTGGCATGTCATGCCCTCATAGCCCGATACTTCCTTGCGGAAAGTGTGTTCACCACACACGAAAAAGAAGAACATTGTTGATGGTTGAGACGGTTATGGACGGTGAGTGATGTATGCAATATATATGTTGTTCGCGGGTATCTCGTGGAGTGCGATGTTGTGTGTTGAAGCCAAGTTTGATCGTCACTGACTGGTCCGGGAGTTGAGTTGGGAGTTGAAGTGGCGCGTCGTCGTCGTCGTTAATTAGGCGGCGCAGCTCTTGGCAAGCTTTAAGTTGAGGTCACAGGTCAGGTGTTGGCGCAGTTTGTAGGTGAGTACATTCGAGTTGTAGCTATATCTTGGTGCTTCAAGAGATTAACTAAGTAGGTATGTTGCTGATAAATACTGATAAATAGAAGAAAATTCCCGTATAGCTACAAACGAAATGAGTTTGATATTGGATTGATGCTGTCAGGTACAAGAACAGAACGAAACGAAGTAAAGTAAAGTGATGACCTACGGCAGGGGCACTTTGTTAGTGGAAGGCTCCTGGTGCACGGACCATAGCTTCTTACGACTGAGCCAATGCCGCTGTCAAGCTGCCCTGAGATTCAGATGCGTTGATCCTGAGATCCAATGCAAGAACTCAGATCTCATTCTATCGACACTCTATGATGTATAAAAAAATACTGTCTAAACTATATTAATTCTAAACTCGAAATGGTAGTATTTCTAACATATTCTATGGAATCCCACTATTGAATAGTATTAAGTTGAGGCTCATAGCGCTTAAAGTTCTGCGTCATGGTGGTTCGTGGGGAAACTTTAGCAGGCAGAAAAAAAAGTCAGCTTCAACTTAGCATCGCAGCTTCATTTTTCGCATCGACCACAACACCAAGCACAAGACCTGCGCAGTGACTCTATTGGCATCGAACATATCACAATCTCTCAAGGCCGAATCACCCATCTTCAGCTCGTCTAATATCGAGCATATGATGTCCTGCTAGCCCGTAGCGCAAACATTTCAACAGATCTCCAACCACATCACCAACCATGCTCTACGACCTCAACATAGCCTGGTCGCCCTCCACGACCGAGGAGAAGCTTCTACAGACCCTCACGCTCTCATCCTCTCTCGGATACTCCACTGTCGCTCTCAACCATACGCTCACGCCGCCGTTCCCGAACAACCTCACCGCGCCATTCCCGTCAATCCCATCATCGCCAACCTCAAAACTACCAAATGTCCTCCATCGCGCGACTCTCCCCCTCTCAGATCCTTCCAATAACTACCGAATCCCATTCCTCACTTCCATATACGACATCATCGCCGTCCGTCCGCTTACGGCTACGGCTTTTCAAAACGCCTGCCTCACGCTTGACGTACCCATAATATCCGTAGACCTCACCCAGCACTTGGATTTCCACTTCAAACCGAAACCGTGCATGGCCGCTGTTTCGCGGGGCACTCGCTTTGAGGTCTGTTACAGCCAAGCCCTAGTGGCCGATTCCCGAGGGCGCGCAAACTTCATCTCAAACGTCAAAAGTCTCATCCGGGCAACACGTGGTAGAGGGATAATGCTCAGCAGTGAAGCCAAGGATGCGCTTTCACTAAGGGCGCCTGCGGACGTGGTCAATCTGCTAAGCATATGGGGACTGGGCAACGAGAAAGGCATGCAAGGTATTGGTGAGATACCGCGCTCTATTGTGATGAACGAGGGCATCAAGAGGAACGGCTTCAGGGGTGTTATTAACATCGTTGAAGTCGCCGAGCAAGAAAAGAGCTCAAACGATAATGCGGATGGCAAGAGCACAGGAATTGAGACGGGAAAGAAGAACAAAAACAAGGGTCAAAATCAGAACCAGAATCAAAAGCGCAAGAACGGCGAGGAGAATACTCAACAGATCAGCAACCGACAGGCCAAGAAGATGAAGCTAGCTCAAAGAAACGCAGCAGCTGAGAAGAAATGAGGAACTCAAGATTGGCGTTCAAAATGCGGACTCGTTCACGTGCAAGAGCATTGCATCATGATACCCATACCATAGACAGATGCAAAATACAACTTTGATATGCTCTGGAGACTTGCTCACATGTATTATAAGACTAGCTACAATATTACGAGCACAAGTGCTCTTCTCTTCGAAAGAAACCCAGAGTCTGTGTCTAAACATCATCTTCTACTATGTCACCACCAAATTCAATCGCATTTCACCGTTCTTCATGGGGAACCCGTGGCACGAGCCTTGAGGGGTCCTGATCCTCCACCCAAGTTACCCAAGTCAAGAACACTGCTCAGTTTCGAGGGATCGGAGAGATCGACGGGAGTTCGTGTCTGAGAAGGCGCCTTTCCTGTTGTCGTGGGACTGGTTCCATCAAGGATAGGTGCTGCGATAGCTCCTGTGGTGTCAGGTCCCATGTTACCGAGCTCCATCGAAGGAGACATGGTAGGCTTCTCCTCTTCGGGTTCCTCCTGAGTAGGGGTTGGTTCGGCGGAAGGCTCTGCTTGGCTGGAAGTAGGCTCAGCAGCGGGCTCTTCGGCAGAAGTAGTCGCGGGCTGCTCGACAGCCGTGGTAGAGGGCTGTACCACGGGCTGCTCGATGGCAGTGGTGGAAGGCTGGGCTACAGGCTCTTCGGCAGCGCTGGTCGGGGGTGCCGGAGCGGGCTGTACGACGGGTTGGTCTGCCGGGCTGGTGGAAGGCCCAGCAATGGGCGCATCGAGGGCACTGGTAGGGAGCTTAGGGGTGATGCTCTCGGTCCTGATGGGTCCAGTAACAGCATAAGGGTCTGATGCGAGTGTCGTCTTGGGCAGGGCGCTCTCGGGAATCGGGATTGTAGTGACGCCAGGTCCAGGGGCTTGTCCAACAGGAGCGCTGGGAGCTTGGGGGGCCTCCACGGTGTGGATAATAGTGATGGCGTCCTTCTTTGTGTCAGTATTTGGCTTTTGGTCTTCAGGGGTTAATGACATACGGGTCCTCCGCCTGGAACGGTCACGGTAACGGCGGCGGGTGCCTCGCCAGGAACAGTAACAGTGACGGGAAGCTTTGGAGAGTTAACACAAGAGTTTAGATTCAAAACAAAGACCGAGAACTTACTGGTGCTTCTCCAGGAATGTTCACCGTCTCGGTGATGACACTGTGAATAGTGAGAGGCTCAACCTCGATGACGGTAATTGGCTCCTTGATAGTAACGGCGGGCTGAAAACGAGTCAGTATACGAACTTGGCTACTCCTCGGAGTCAAACAAACTTACAAGTGGTGGCGCCACTTCGGTAACAATCTGCACGTCGACCTGGGTAACGAATTGAGTCTCGACCTGGACCTGAGTGACATATTGGGTATCGACTTGGTTGACAACTTCGGTCTTGGTTTCGGTGACAGTCACAGGCTCGGCGTTGATGGTAACAGTAACAGCTTCAGCGGCAGCAGGAGCTATAGCCGCAGGAGTCTGCAAGATGGTCCTGATTTGTGTCTCGGTCACTCTTTCGGTGGTGGTCTCGGTGATATAAGACAGCCTCAGTCTGGAGACATGTTAGCAATTGTCGACTCCCTCTCTGTTCTGTGAGCTTCATGGACTTGCCCTTCAAACTTGGCAGCATTGACAGCTCCGTCAACTTCAGCCTCAATCGCCTGTCTCTTCTTCATTCGCCCATGTCTTCCCGCGGCCTATTTCCCAGTTAACACTGGCCATTCATCGTTTATCCGTATCATTCGAGTCAACCCACCTGCGCAACATGGACGGCGGTAAGCCAAAGCAGGAACTTCATGATGCTTTATGGAAGCTCTCTCTCCTCCAATATATCGATTTTTGATTCGCGATTCGGGTGTAAAAAAAAGAGCGGTGCAACACAACAGTCCAGCCGTTGGTGAGTAGTTTTATTTTCCAATTTCGTAAAGAATGAGCGACAGATTATATATAATCCGGTTGGTGATTATGTACCGAGATCGTATTAATAAAGGCGCCCAAACCAAAGGAATATTGGTCAAGTTGGTAATGAATGGTTGCCCGGGGCAGAACAAGAACTGAAGCCGTGACAACTAAGTCAATCAATAAAGAGCGAGCGATTGATGACTTGACTTGACTGGATGTCACGACGAGAAAGAAACAACAAAAAACACAACGCACAGTAGAAACAGAATCAGATCAGAGGAGAAGGGACGAGAAGAGGGGGAGGAGAATGGGATGATAATACTAATTAGTTTAGTTTCTTGGTTACAGAGACTCTAACATTGCCGCGCCGCCGCCCTCACCGTTGACATGGTATAGCATAGCATGGCATGGCATGGCAGGCAAGGTAATGCAAGGCACAGCTGTTTGGACATGGCAGGGGCTTGTTTTGGTGGCACTCTGATTCCAGAATCTGAGGCTCAAACGGAGACTGCGACGATTGAGGTTAGGATGTGCTAGGGGTCCCAAGTTTGGGGATGAACTAGGAAGCTAGAAACTTAGCTCAGGAGACAGGGTTCAGGGGTTGAACTTGGGTTCCTGAGAGAGATTCATAGTCAACATGCTGTAGTATCTGCATCTTCAGCAGTTACTGACTGGGTTTGTGATCGACAAGAAGCCTTGCTAGTCAATAACTTTATTGATCGGGAATATATATAAGAAGCTTTCCGGTCAGCAATCAGCAACTTGGCAGATTCACTTCAGTCTCGATATACTCTCATCCTTGAGGCTTGAGCTTGGCGGTGCCTGAGCTTTGCCAGAGTCTGTGCCTGTCCATGATGGGTCTGACTAGAAAAGCTAATATGGCCACCACCGTTTGACAGGACTTGGCAGAACTCACTAACAAATGCCATGTCATGTCATGTCATGCCATGTTGATAAGCGCTGTTGAGTTGATACTCACTGTCACTGTACATAAATCACAGGACCACAGGGCCATCTTGGCGACCAGAGAGGCACAATCACAATCGGGCTATTCCGTTAAATGATGGCATTGAAATCGAAAGAAAAAAAGACCACCAAGTTAACAATTAGCCAGGGGGTAAAAAAGACGCCCAGAATTCTCCGTCAATAGCGAGACGTATCTGAAGCACCCCTTGTTCATCCGAGGTTTCGGGAGGGGCCGACTCCGCTCCTTTGAGTGTCTCGGCCGAGGCGCCAAGGACAAAGAAAGACTCTCCTAGCAATGCTCATTTTATTGTAGGCGAAAATTTAATTAGTTGACTGTCACTGTTTCGAGTTGATGATAGTTTAATGATTTGAAGAATAAGGCTGAGTCTAGAAGACACTTGGACTTGACATCGAATACGTAGTACACATGTAATCTAACGGCAGCAAGATATACAGGGGTGGTTGTTATCTAGATTCAGCACGTCATTAACCGTTACAAAATGTCAAAGCATTCGGGTCAAAGCTAAGTGACTATTACAGTCTGATCACAATCGCGAATATGATCTCATGACTACTATCTGTCCCAGAAAATAGGTCAGGTCAAAACTTCAAGAAACATAGAAACAACAGTTTCAATCCCCGAAAAATCCACTCGTCTGTCACAATTCTGGAAAATTGTTTCAAAAAAGCCACAATCCATCAGTCATTTTCATTCTACAGTCAGTACCTGGTCGTATATTGCGCCTAATTCCCCGTGATATAACTCCTCAGATGCAGACATTACCCCATTCCAAACAGCTAAACTCATGGTCACTAATGCATCAACTGATAAACTCCCGCTTAGTTGAGATCCCCATTCACCTCAACAGAACTCGCAGAAGGCCTTTGGCTAGGAGGCACGTTGCAACCAGCGCTTCCTACCAAATCTCCAGGCTGATCCAGCTCTTCCTGGGTAGACCCGTAGTCGGTATATCCTGACTCCTCCGAGTGGGTTTCAGAACCCTCGGGGATAGGAACCATTGCGGTCTTTGTCCAGATGTGTACCGCACGTTTCCAGTCCAGACCGTCGAGGCAGCCTCCCTTGACGGATATGACGTTTTTGGACTGGAGATGGTGAGTCAGTTTCGCTCAAGTGTAAGAGGGTACGAGTGTCACCTACAGGAGTTGAATGGATGAGACGAGTTCCGCATTTGCGACAGAAGTAACTATTTGGGTAATAGTAAGCGCCGATTCAGATTGAAACATTAGGTAAGGGATCCATACCAGTAGAGTTGATGCCCTGACGCTGTAGGTCGACTACCACCATCACATGTCAGTGTCTAGCTATCCCTTTGTTCTAGAAGCCAATCTCTCACCTGTAGACACTCAAAAGATCCGAATCAGGCAGTTCAAACCTCGGAAAGATGGCAGAAGTGCCAAATGCCGAGCCTGTTTGTCGTCTACAAGCATCGCAGTGACAGATGTAGAGAGCAAGAGGCTGAGGCAGGGGAGTTTTGAAAGTCACAGAACCGCATTGACATCTGGCCTCCATGATTGCGAATAGAGACTCAAACGAGTTTCTGTCTTGAAGTTGTCGTTGTTTGTAAGCTGCGTATCGTATCAATTCAGCCTTTAACCCCAGGTGGAGGTTGTTTGTGGAGGTGGGGTTGAATAATCAATCACCAATTGAGTAAACACACTGTTACTGTTGCTGTTCAACAACAACAAGGCAATCAGGCTGCGAAATTTGACACTTATACGAGAAACAATGTCAAGTATTACTAACACGCTCCCCGTTATCGCTAGAGAGAAAGATAGAAAGAGGCTAAATTGACTTGAACTTGACTCCGCGTTCGACGTGACTCATGCGGCACAGCTTGGCGAGAGTCGCGCGAAGTCACATGGCGCTTTCATTATCCCGATGCTTACATAGGTAGTCTGAGATATAAGTTCAGTCGTTTTCTTATCATAGAACATCATTACCTATTTGAATTGGTCGTCAGTTTACTATTGTTCAGGGTTATGGGTATCCTCGGCTATAATGCATGAATATGCCTTCAATAGCCTTGGTGTTACATGTATGGTTGATCAGTAACCATGTCTGTTAATGGAGGTGAGATATCAACACCAAATAAGGCAGCCTTTGAAGATACCGTCTCTCCAATTGTCCATACTACCATGATTCGTATCCAATTTCATCATAGTTATTTCGTTCATCTTAAGAAGGATACAGAGAATACAGACATACGCCCATAACATGCCGTGTCATGTAAATGCTCAAGCAAAATATCAACCTTAGCCCATGCTTGTAAGAAAAGAAACCCATATCATACCTTCGTAATACATAGAACCCTCATCTCTGCTTCGTAGGAACTACTGTAGAGCTGTCCGTAGCAGAATCCGCAGTAGCCACATCAAACTCACGATTCTTCCATCCAACATCACTCTTAATCCACTCCATCTTCTCCTGCACCTTTTCAGTACAAACAACCACAACTCTGTCCAGCCCTCCCTCTCTCAACTCTTTCTGTAGCGTCTCGCACCACGTAACTTTGTCCCAATCGCTCATCTCCCTCGCCACAACTTCCATCTCAATCCTCTCAAGTCTTGTCATAAAAACGAGTCCTTCGCCGACCCATTGCCGCGCCGCCTCCGCTCTGCGCTCCACTCCGCCTCCGTAGGCCGGCCCCGTAACTACGGAGGTGCTCGCCCCGAGAACCATTTTCATTCGTAGCCCTCGGACACCCGTTGACCATTCTCTGCACAGTGTGCGCCACTCCTCGCGACCTGCGCCTCCAACTACCACATCTCGTGCAAGAACTTCTAGTCTTACGTAGCGTAGGGTAGCGCGCTGCCATGGGGTGAGAGATCGAGTGAATGCGCGAGCTGCCCATAGCCCTGAAGCAAACCAGTTCACAAAGACAAACTCATTCTGTTCAAAGGGCACGAGACGAGCTTCGCGATAAATTTGGTGGCAGGTTTGTAGAAGATACGTAGGAAGACCTGAGAGAGGACGATGCGATGACAGTAGTCCTTGGTCTGCTTGTTTCGATGTGGCGTTCTCGGATGAAGTCTCTGGCTCAACTGGCTTGAGGATGTATTGACAGTGGACTGGAGTTGGATACCATGGTGCAAGCTGCGCGTGGCGAACTGGGCACATGAGATGAAGCCAATGATATATATGAAGTCGAATCTCAAGGGGCAACGTCAGAAGATTGACTTTATTGTCGGGTTTCACGAGCATCGAGTCTGGCATCGTGCGTGGGATCGCTTCATCGTTCGGGAGAAGGTCCATATGTGGCGCCAAGGATTGAGATTGTGAGATGTGATTATATGCAGTTGGTTGCATGCCAGCGCCATGGCAGCATAAATGATATGAAGATATCATTATGAATCACTTACTGAGTAAACAGTAAAGAATTGAATGGGTTTGTATGATGAAAGGGAAAGAAAAGGTACCAAGCTCAAAGACAAGCTCCAGTTCCAAGGTTGTATAAGTAGTAACCTGTCATGTAACCTGTCTTGGATACCGCCAGAATAGCCGATGCAGCATCACCGGCTTCCCCTGTCGCGTTATTTTCTGCAACCCCCCGCATGCCTCTGTCCCGTCCCGTCTCGTCTCGTGAGCGCTAGGTTAATATCATGGCATGTGCTGTCAAAACGCGGGGAATGAGGAGCTTTTGGCGCGCCATGGACGCTTGAGTGACGACATTGGAAGAGCAATGACGACGAATCGTCTTCAAGATGGCGGCACGTAGCGGCCGCGACCGATCTCCGGTCAGCTTATCGGCCTTGGCAGAGACAAACAAGTTAAAAGAGATCGACGACAAGTGAAGATCTTCTAAGCTGAGAATGCCAATTGATGTCGCTCTCTTGTTGTTCGATTTTGCGGTGCAGCTATATCACGATGGGCCCATTCGATTTTATATAAGTCGGGTATAACTTGTTGCAAGGAATAACATTGCGATAAACCCGAACAGACGAATTGAATCAGTCACTTCTGATCAACAAACTCGACAGGCATCACGAGTCATATCAATTCTTCGACTGAAAATAAATTACTGCTTATACCATCGCAGACACTGACCAGTCGTCAGCTTACCTCACAACCGTCTGGGTATCGATACCGAACCACTCACTGCCATCTCTTCCAAACGCCGTTGTCCCAAACAGCCTAGCATTAACGTAACAACGCATCAAACGCTCTATGTTATCGTGAATAGACTGCTCCTATGAGGGAACAAAGTCCTGCTGCGCCTGCGGTGGCGCCACCTGGGCAGTAGGCGGTACACCAACGCCCTGAAGACCTTTGTAGACATAGATTCCCTTGTATGGTTCCTCCTTGCGCTCGTACTCGACATTACGCGGGACCTCAAAGTCTCCTCTTGCCGCAAACCAAAGCAATGTCTCTGGTTCCGGTCCTCTCACTTGCGCTGGTGCCGCGGCGGGTTCCTGCTCTTCCTCATCTTCGTCCTCCTCCTCCTCGTCTTCGTCGTCGTCGTCGTCGTCACCGTCCTCGATGCCCTTCCGTAGACCCGTGCGCACGTTCTCGGTTCCGTTCACGCGCTCCTCTGCCGTGTAAGGATCGTTGTTCTCATTGGCAGCGAAGTGACCCACGCGATCCGTAAGCCAGGATCGCAGCTCCTTCCATATGTTTTCTAGCGATTCCAGACCAGCTGGCGTGGCGAGACGGGCGGTTTCGAGACCTTGGCTGACGAGCTCTTCGACATCGGGCTCGAGCTTTTTACGGAGAAGCTGAAGGAGGACGTTTTCTTGGACGCGGCCGGGATAGTTGGTCGAGGGATGGATGGCCATGCGGTTGAAGAGGTCTGCATTTTCGGTTGTGCTTTCAAGAAGCGATCTAAGGTTCTTTTGTAGAATTTTTGCGGATGCTTGGATTGATTTTCTGAGGGAAGATGTTAGCTACCGCAACTTGCTCGCGCATATGCGGTGAGGGGCAACGTACGGCGGTGGTAGAAGATTGCTCTTGAGGAGATCCTGTCTCAAGCTCTGTATGCTACTAGATAGTTGCGCTATCTTGCTCAACGTCTGTTCAAGAGCCTTGAGCTCGTCGTCTTCCAGATTGAGAGTGGCCATGATGGTAGTACTGGTGTAGGGAGCGCAATGCCGAGCGTCGAGTCTGTGAGCAATTGGATATATTTGGTTGTTTGATAGCGATGCAATAAAATGCACCAAAGAATGTTTCTTGTGTAGAGGATACAAGTCTCTTTGAACGCCTGTTGATTAATTGTTTGGATGAAGGAAATTTGGCTGTAGCGCGGGGCATTTTAGAGCTTCAAATTAAAGCGCGTCACCGCGTGCGATACTCAGACTGAGACTGGTGTCGGGTAGGTACAGCTTGAGTGCTAAATTGCCAAAAGCATAACATTTTATCTTTAAGAATAAATATATTTATAGTATGCGTAATGTGTTAATTGATAAAGCTGCTTAATAGAAATTATCTATCAAATCGTCAACAAAGTCAATCCGAGATAGTGTTGATACAGTGGTAACCTCATGAGCATACCTATGATAGCTTCCCACCTCAACACCTGATACAAGAATACCAATACAAACCAGGCAGAAATCTTCCCTTCTATCAACACCCTCTAGAACACGCCTAGTTAAGTTCCCTAGACCCTGAGCGGGCCTGTTTTTCTCTCCACTCACCCCGGATTCTAGGTCTCAAACGTCATGGGTCTTATAGCGACATCAACGCCAAAATCACACAATCTGCGCTTGCGTAGCAAGATCTTACACGCCGCACCGACGGTCCTGCAAAACAAGGGCGATCGACCGCTTCAGGCCCGGAGGATGACAATCCCGAAATGGCGCAATTTGTGTTGTCGATGATGGGAATTGACATTGGACTTTCTGATATTGATGAGCGGTGGCTAACCGTAATTGGGACGATGAGACCGGGAGTTTTGGGAACAGAACGCAGTAATAGAGTATTCAGCGAGAAGACCAGCACTAAATTAACACATGTTTCAGATGCTGTATTATGGAAAGTAAAGCGTGGCTGTCATTAAGGTGGTCTTCACTGTAAGTCATAGACTAGGCAGATTGAATGCACAGGCTGGCTCACTTTGCTCTAGCAAGGTGTATTACAATTTATTGTGTTTGTCTCAATTTAAACTACCTGATAAAGACTTCAAAGCTTTTCCCTATCAAATAATAAAACCCCATACCTAGCTGGCTATGCTTGATGCAAAGGAAAATGTCGAAATTCAATGTTGAATGTGAAGTGCAATTGCACATCAAGGATAACCGCTAAAGCAAAACCATCAACCAATAAAACAAGTCTTTCTGTCATGTCTCATAAAGCTTTCAGTAAGCATACTCCTAGCCAGCGCGGACGTGCGATACAGCTTTGCTCTCGTATCCATGGGCATCGACGGCTGGGTAGCGAGCTCGGCGCTCAAGATCGTCAAGATCCATATAAGAACGGATGTACCTGAGGTGATGGCGTTAGTATGTTTTGAACTTAATAATGACGTGGCTGGTCGAGCATAACGAATACACTCAACCGAGGGGAGATATCAACTTACTTCTTTCTGCCATCGTCATCGGGGTTGTGGTCCCAGCTTGTGAACTCGCCCTCCTTCAGGGCATCCCAGACAACTCGGCGTGTACGCTGAGAAAGGATGACTTTCTCGGTGATGGCGTCAAAGTCCCATCGCTCATGTGCCTCAGCCTCGAACTTATGGAAAGTCTCCTTGGCCTCCTCCTCTTCAGGCGTCTGAGGTGCAATCTTTCTGAATCGGGCAAGATTGTCCAGCTCCTTAGGATCGCGGGCGAGGTTGTAAAGCTGAGGCTCATCGGCTGGACATGTGATGTACTTCCAGTCGCCTCGTCGAATCATCATCATAGGGCGAACAGTACCCTCACCAGTGTATTCAGCGATAACAGTATCGTGACCCTCACGGCCTTCAAGGTGAGGCAGCATGCTGATACCGTCCATCGGGAGGTATGGTGATGGCTTGGTGCCAACCAGATCACAAATGGTAGGTAGAAGATCAAGAGTCGAGACGTTTTGGGTGACGCGGTGAGGAGTGAATCGCTTGGGGTAGTTGATCAACATAGGGACACGGACAGATGACTCGAAGTAGCTCATCTTGTACCAGAGTCCTCGCTCGCCTAACATGTCGCCATGATCGCCGCTGAAGATGACAATGGTGTTCTCGGCCAGGCCAGCATCCTCCAGTGTCTCGAGAAGACGGCCAATGCAGTCATCAACATAGCTGACTGAGCCATAGTACGCTCGCTTGGCTCGCTTGATCTGTTCCTCAGTAAAGTCCTGGTCCCAAAGATCACAAACTTTCAGAAGACGTTGGCTATGAGCGTCGAGGTCTTCCTTGTTCATCTTGACCTCGGGCAGGTCGATGTCCACATCCTCGTACAAGTTCCAGTACTTCTTGGTAATGGTGTAAGGGTCGTGGGGGTGAGTGAGTGAGACAGTCAAGGCGAAAGGTCGCTTGTTAGGGCCCTCTCGAACGTGGTCCCAAAGGTACTGAGTACTCTTGAACATGACCTCCTCGTCGTAATCCAACTGGTTGCTTCGTCCACAGGGGCCAGCCTGAAGAATAGAGCTGGCATTGTGGTACCACTCAAGGCGGGTGTCAGGTTCATCCCAGTTCACAGCCCAGCCAAAGTCGCCAGGGTAGATGTCGCTAGTGAGTCGTTGCTCGTAACCGTGAAGTTGATCGCCAATGAAGTGCATCTTACCAGCAAGGGATGTGTGGTAGCCCTTGGAGCGTAGGTAATGGGCATAGGTTGGCACATCAGAGCCAATCTGGGCAGCATTGTCGTAAGCACCGATCTTCATGGGCAGCTGGCCACTGATCAGACTCATACGTGAAGGGGCACAGAGGGGTGAAGGGCAGTAGGCCGAGTCGAACTGGACTGCTGTTGAAGCAAGACGGTCGAGGTTTGGTGTCTTAATCTGGGACTTGGGGTTGTACATCTTGAGTTGAGGAGCAGCCAGTTGATCAGCCATGATGAAGAGAATGTTGGGCCTGTCCGTCTCTGAAGTGAGCTGAGGAGCAGGAGTGGTAGAGGTCTCCCCGTGGGAAGGTGGGAGAGAGTTGAGATCAGGAGCCATTGTGACTTGTTTGAGTAAAAGATTTAAGATAGGTAGAGGTTATGTATAGTATAGTATTGATGAGATCTGCTGCTTTGTTTAGGCAGTTGTAATGAACAAGTTCAAACACTGAGATGGGTATCTAGAGAAGTGTTTGAGAGGGAAGATTGTTTAGTGAAGATAGATTTCAGTCGAGAACAAGTAGAGGAGCAAGTGGCTTATATAAATACTTCTGTTGCCAGGCCAAGTGGGAACGGAAGGGCCTGCAGAGGCTTGGGATATGGAAGCCGAGTCACTGCTTGGAGCGAACCACAACCTAACGTCTCGTGATGCGGAGTTTAGTCTGTTGTCCCGCCTTGTCTCGTGGGATCCCTGTTAGGGTTGTGATTCAGATTTGACGATCCAAATGATTGATGCAGCGGTAATGGGCGTATGTATGTATGAATGGATGGATGGTGTACGCAGTAGTTGGGTATAAGCATAAAGACACACAGACAGAGCAGAACAGATAGATAGACTCAAGCAGGGGCTTTTGGTGCCAAGAGAAACATTCAAGGCAAGGATCAGAGTGGATGAAGATGGAGAATAAGTTGATCTGCACGAGGGCGAGTCGGTAAGAAATATGAAGCTGAGGCAAGTTAATCAGCGAACTCTCCGACTAGGAGGGCCAAAAGAGGGAAAGCAACCGGTGAGGTGATAAACGCCACAATTTTTGCAATCAACGGTGACGTGGATACAATGGCTTGTCATATTCTGTATGAACTATCTTTCTCCTTAGATGGAGGCGAACAGAAGTAAAAAGATAGACAATTCAGTGTCCAGTTGGGGTGTCTCTAAACGCAACCCTTCTTTTATGAGGTGAGCTTTGGGCTTAGGCTTGGCCGCAGGTCCACAGGAGCTTAGCCTAGATGCTAGTAGGGGTGCGTAGCCTGTCTCTGCGGTAGTAGCCAGGGGTTATTCCAATAAGCCATGTCAAAGATGCCTTGACCCGAGAATCTTGTCTTCAGGGGGGGCGTGTATCTCAACTTGTTCGAGAACATGGGGGAAAAAGCAGCCAGCCACTAACACAGACACTAACACTAACGCTAGCGGCTAGGCTAGTACAGTATGTATGCAACAAACCGATCTTGTCCTCATTCTTGAGGCCAACCTCGAACGAAGCAAACGAAACTCACGTTGGACTTCTCAGGAGGAATTGAGTCACGGGGGCTAAGATCAACACACGCAACGCACACGTTGTTGTTATATAACCTTTTTTGTGCTGGCTCTTGTGCTTGTGGAATCTGAACTGTGTCTCTCCGTAGTAGAACAATCAGTAAATGTCTGGCTAATACACCACCAATTTTATTCATCGCTCATGAACCAAGGAGGCATTCTCAAAATGATAATCATAATCACATGCTCACTCTTACGACCCTTGTTTCTTCTTCTCGTTTCCAATTGCCTTGCCTTTGAAATACGGCGGTATGTAGATATCCGTCTTCAATGACCTCTTTGGCCAATCCCACTAAGAGACCGGCACAGATAGTGCATATTTCCGCAACACCCAGCCTGGAATCAGAGTCATGCAGCTCCGAGAATCACGTTCCACATTAATAACTTAGCAGTTAGTTAGGTACCAGATTATCTCTTCTGACGTTGTAGGAAATCGAATCAGATGACTTTATCCAAGAGATAAGGTGTTTGTTAGTCTGTGAACTATCAGCCCGTCTGGGCCAGTAGCTCAAACACAAGCAGACAAGGAGGATTCCTTCCTTAAGTTGGGTCTGCGTCTGCGTCTGCACCTGCCCACAGTCCTGCACTTGCACTTTCACTTGCACCTGCCTACTAAGTTACTTTATGCAAGTACAAGGAAGGCGCCGTGGGTTGCGCCTTCACCTTCTTGGTTGCGCAGGGGTCCCAAGCGACTACTCGATTCGGTCAGGAGCCAACCACCATTGGTCCATGACTTCCGTGTCCAACCTTCCCTGGTCAAGCCCGCAAAGATTGACAGCTCTAGATTTACCCCGGCCGAGTCTCTCCCGTAGGTCGGGTCTTGGTTTTATCATTCATCCATCATTTATCATTCACAGCACAAGCGCTTTCAAAGTTCAAAACCCAAGTCAGGTCTGTTCCACCATAAAACGAGATGCATCATCATCATGCATCATTCCTCTCCTACGAAACCATGACCATGACCATGACCTTAATTTTGAGAATACCATGTATCGGAAGATGGGTATTTGGACAACTGTCGACCTGTCTTGACCCTGTCCAGCCAGGAGACAGTACGAGATTTGACTCTTAAAGCTGATGTGGTGATTGAGCAAATAGAAGTTCTACCGCATTATCAGCCTCAAAAAAACAAAGTCTCCCAAGATGATGCTTCCGAGTGCGACTCGTCAGTCATGAACAAATGCTACGTTGCCATCTAGATGAGAATCCACCTCTATCGACAACCACAACAGTGGCCACGCATCCCAAGGCATCACATGGATCGCGATTCCCGTTGGCCACCATCTTGGCGTTTCGATTTATAAACCTCGTCGCGATGCATCAGCTTCAACACGCATAGTCTTCCCCCACATGCGTCTTTTGAAGCTTTTATGCCGTCGTCCCCCGTTTCGTGCAAACCTGACGATGCACGATGCAACATGCGACATGCGACATGCAAGCGGCTGGCTCGCCCTCCCTTCTTGTCCATCCCACCACCATCTTTGAGCAATCGGGCTTGGCTTTGGTGAGTGTCAAGATTGTTGAACAAAGCAGCACCATCTTCGGGGTTTGACGACGCACGGACCTTCTTACGCCATTAACCGGTCCCTGCATCCTTTATCTGCACTTCTTCTCACCTCTGAAGCCTTGAAAGATCCAACCTCCAAGAATTGTCTATACGGTGCATGGATATCCTACACGACACTGTATTCTCTACCAGATCTCACCCCCAACACACCGTGTCAAACTACTGTATAGGTAAGATTCACAACCCTCACGCGATCCACAAGATGACAATCCCCTCCTGTTGCATTCATCAGGTCGCCATTCCGTCGTCCGCCACGTCCTGCGACTGTACGCATCCGAACTGTCCGCTCTTGTTCTGACACGCACTTCGTATTCTCTTCTCCCTTGAGCTTCCGAAGCTATCCATCCGATCACACATGTCTTGCCAGGTCGATGGGAAGAAGCAAGAAGCGCAAAAACACAACAGATGAAGCAATAAAGAAATTTCGAGCCATCAGTTACCCTAAGCACAATTTTCCATGACAACTCGACTGTTTTTCTCGAGGTTATATGAATATGCACCGAGGCCAGCGTAAGCGCCTACTTGGTACACACCAAACGTCTCGCCTTTAGCGTCATAACGCCTTGTCAGCTTGCAATGGTGCAATCTGGGGTCGCCAAACCTTTTCTGCAATTCGGCGACAACAAGACCAAGTCCTACGACCTTCGGCCCCTCTGAAGTCAATTGATTGGAATGGCCGGGTGAGCAGACAATCACCTCTTTTACACTATCGATGTCGACATTGAAATACGGAGCAATCGCCTGTTTCTCCAACTTTGCAATCCTTAAATGATACCCCGGATCAATCGGGCTTATTTACTTTTTGCTTTTGAATCGGGTTTAACAATTTATTTTTCTCGATCTCTATGCTCTGGGCTGTGTCAAACTTGCAACTTTTTAAAGAAAGTTGAGGCTTTGGCAAAGTTCACAAGATTGCGGATCTTCACCTTACGTACATGTTGCGGCTGGACACAGCACACAGCCCATCAACACACCATCAATAATTCGAAGACGAAACATGCCGTGTCGCACAACACCAGAACAACTCATTATCTGCCTGCCATGCATGCGAGCTTAACACTTGGTCACGTTCCTATTCGGTCGCATTGATTGCTAGTCAGTCAAAGTAACTAACTGCCTGATGAACCACGCCAAATCGTCGTACCCAGCTCGCCCACGCTTTCAACCGGGTCCCGGGAGAGCAAGCCTACGGACGAATACCAGACTTAAACAAGGACAAATTGAGTTCTTCGCTTAATACCTTGTTACACGTTCCTCGCAATGCGCTCAACCGGAGTTTAGATCTGGTCTGTCCAATCCATTATTGTGCCAAGAGTTTGACGTTGATCAATGTCTCTCACTACCGGCGGTAATGACTGTAGCACTCGTATCCTTGCCAACTTATCAGTTGTGCTTGTCCTGAAACCTTGACCGAAGTCGTGCTTATCTTTCTTTGCTTTGACTAATCGGCCGCCAACTGCACTCAACCCTTACCGCTCATGAGTATCCCTGGGTCGTGGTCGCTGCTCGGCAATTACGACCATTGCTCACGCGACCACCACTAACAAGCCAATTTCATTCTTGGTGTTCTGTACACTTAGCGTGGCCATACTGTGTCTGGACCCTGATGCAACGCCGGATCCTTCTCACCTTCGCCTCATTCATCTATCCCCTAGTAATTTTATCTGCTGCCTAATAAGTCGACCTAATAAGTCAAATTCCGAACACGCTGCCTATCAGATTGGCTTCAGATTTCGTTGGCCTCGACTCAAGCAGACCCTCCCTGTTAGTCTGCACGCTTCTCCACCAAGTTCTGGCTGGTCTTTTGCGCAAGTATTCGTGGAACCAATGTTAGCTGACCAATCATGGCTTAGCCTCCCCGATAACCGATTACCGACAACCTCTTCTCTCGAGGACACAACTCTTTTGTTATGTGCCGACAACTCTAGGATCACGAGGACTTGAAGCGAACACCAATACGTTTTATCTGAAACTCGTTGGAACTCGTCATATACTATTTCCGGGTATTACAATACATAGATGATATAAAACTTAAACTTCAATGACATTTCATAACGTTATGCCAATCAAACTGATATCCTAACAATTCAGTCATCGCACCAAGCTCATCTGCTCGCTCATCAACGTTCATGAAGCCGCAGTAAAAGCACAATGCAAAAATAGCAACCCCCCTTCCTTTACTTTCACTCCCAATGCCCTGGTATTCCGTCATGAATTGCCATATTTTACCGTCGTTGATGGTGCACCCTGTGCCTTGCAACGAGTCTCCCAACACAAAGCAGCCTTAAAAACACCTATTGTCACACGAAAAACCCCTTTCCCAATCGCGCCGTTTGCAATGCTCATCCAGTATTCCCCCTTCTTCCTTGGAACATAGGTATCGTCTGTCATATATCTCCTTTTCGAAAGTGGTTTTTGGACCTTCCCTCCAGGGGTCAGCCCGTCGAAGTATACATTGCGACCCTGCCTTTTACTGAGTTCGGTAGAACTTCTTGTAAAGGAGATGCAGCAGCAGATTAACATTGAGCTTGAGGTTACCCTCGAACAAAGTCATGAATTGGTGAGCCTCGAACTGTGCCTGCAGAAGGTCCTCAATGGGCACCAAAGCACTAGCTCCAGGGATCTGGATGTGTCCTCGCGAGCCCTCAAGGCTGAAAACACCAACTTCATCACATGAGATGGTCAAGTTGATCTTCTCAAAGTCGTTGATGCCACTCCATGAGACAAGCACACCCTTTTCTGAAAGAGCACGAGCGCTGTACTTGTAGCTGCCGAATTTAGGGACACGGCCACTGCGCTCCAGTTCACGCTGGTGGTTGTATTGCTTGGTGAAGGGGAGTAAGAACTTCTTGCGGCTGTTGAAACGGTTAGTCATTGTAATACTGTGGGCGTGGAAATATAACTTACCCCTTCTTGTTCTGCAGAGTTGCCATCGCTGACTCGATGTAGTCATCGTAACTCTTGCGTTGTTGCTCAAGATACTTGGCCTTCTCGTGCAAGTTACTCAATGTCATACGAACACCATCCAATTCTCGCTGTCGCTGAACCCTTCTGCGGCTCTTGGTGCGAATATCAAGGGCAATGGCATTCAGCACGTCCTGGTAGTAGTTGTGCTTAGTGATACGACCCAGCTTCTCAAGACGCATGATGTTCTCTAGGGCTGTGCGCTTGAGTTCCTGGTACGACATGCGTGTTACGTCGATCATATTAGCATCGGAGTAAGCACCGCGAGTGTTGCTCCCAACAGAGAACTCGTCATGAAGAAGCATACGCCACTTGTGGTCGTCTTCTGGAGAGATAGGCTTGACAAGAATTTCTAGAAGGTTGGCGCCGGTCTGTACACGGATAATGTACAGCACGCAACGCTTTGTCTCCATGAAGAGCGCCTTGACATCAGCCTCAGGATCATCGGTCTCGTGGAGTTTGGGCGTCAAGAACATGTGAATATCTGAAGAGCCGGCAGCGTTCATCTCGTTCTCGTTGCTCTTAGCACTTCCAAGATCGTGCATGATTTCCCGCAGGACATCGTCACGGTTAGGGCACATTGTCTGAAGCTCAGCGGCAACCAGATTGTGAATGGAGAAGACATCTGTCATCTTGATGTACAGAGTTGGCTTGTTCTTGGCGTAGAGGTCGTTGAACTCGTCAATGTCGAATGTTCTTTCAGCATCGGGCACCGCAATCAGGTCGCCAGTGATTTGAAGGAGACGCTCGACGGACTCGGCAACAAAGGCATTCAATGGCTGCAAGTACACGTTCTCACCTCCGAAAGGTCGTCCAGAGGCAATTTGACTAATGACCTTGGCAACCTCGCTGAGGTTTCGTTTTTGAAGAGGGCTAAGCGACTTCTCGATCACACCGACGTTCTCAGGAGAAATAACTGCTGGTTGCAAGTAGAATCGCCAAAGCCAATTGGCAACTACTTGCAGCAGGTTCTCTGGAGGCTCTCGCTTGAATTGTTGTCGGAGGTTCTCGAAAATTTGGTTGCAGATAAATCGAAGACCATATGGCATCTTGTGTAAGAAATCCTCAAGAGCAAGAAAGAACTGGTCGCAAATTTCTCGAAGGTCACGCAAGTGATCAATGAAGAGGCGTCGAGTCTCGGGGTCGCGGATAGCAACTTCGCGAGGAACATCAAGTGGTCTTTGGTCGGGTCGACCGGTGGCCAACTCAGTATTGTTGATGGCTGATCGGTAGATCTGCATGGGGTCACTCTCAAGATCGAGAGCGGGATCCTCGACAATGTTGTCTCGGATCAGAGGGCCCAACAGATCTCGAAGGTACTTGCGGTCTCGGGGGGAACGAGTGTAGTTGTTAAGTAGCTTGGACCAGAAGAAGTTGCCACGAATAAAGTCTTGGACATCTCGTGCGCAGGATATCTCCTCGCGAACGGATCGGGCAATCAACTTGAGCAGATAGTACTCCTCTCGGCGCTTTTGGGCATATCCAAAGAGACTCATCATCAATAGCTCGATACGCTTGCACTCCTTCTCAGCGGTTCCCTGCTCGCGGACGCGCTTGAAGAGGCGGGCGAGGTATTGTGGCTGTGTCTGCAAATTGAAGAAGAGCTGTTGGTAGGATTCGAGCTTCTTGCGCGAGCTCTTGTTGAGCGCCTTGAGATCGAATTGGTTGGCGGAGGACATAGAGCTGTTGGCGATGAAGTGCATGGAGTTGCCTCCATAGTTGTGTTGATGTCTCACGACTTCGTCCAGGGTGATCTTGTTCTTGACCAGAAGGGCGATCTTGATATCAAGTTGGTCGATGTAGTTCTCGAGCATCTCGTTTTGTCGAACTTGCTGGACGACAGTCTTGCGGATACGCTCAAACTCGATTTCCTCGTTGAAGTCGAAGTCGCTGTCATTGAGAAGATGGACAAAGTTCTTGACGGCATTCACAGGAGGGTTCTTGCCGGTGGTCAAACTCTTGTAAGCCTCTCCTTGAACCTTGGCGCGAACAAAGCTCTGGATCTTGATGACCTTCTGCATATTCTCGTTGTAGAAGCGCTTCTTCTCTTCGAATCGGGCCCTGACCATGAAGCCATGGGCTGCAGCTTGGAAAGCGACGATGGATTCCTCCTCTTGCTCCAGCTCGGCCATGATATCCTCAACTCTGGCACGTTCCATCATGGCTCGGAGAATGCTTTGGAGTTCAATGATCTGGGGAGTGTGAGATTCAAGCTCCTCGAGGAAGGCCTGGTGTTGCTGGCGGGACAAGAATCCTCGGATATTACTTTGCAGAGTTGTGACTTGGGGTTCTTGCTCTTCAAGTTGCTCCAGGATAGCTCCAACTCGCTGTCGTTCAATCATAGCCCGAATGAGAGCCTGAAGATCAACCACAGCGGGTTCGTTCTCCCTAAGAGCATCAATGGTATCGGCAACATCTCGTCTCACGGCTGCGGCGCGAGCGAAAGCCTGGAGTTGCTCTACATCCGTTGTGTGCTTATCAAGCTCCGATCTCAAGGCCTTGTCTTCTTGTCGAGCACGGAGTCCTCGGGCGAAAGCTTGGAGTCGCTCTACAGCAGGAGCATGCTCGCTGAGTTCAGCTCGTAGCACCTGGTCATTCTGGCGAGCGGCAAGTCCACGGGCGAGAGCCTGGAGTTGTTCGATGTCAGGAATGTGCTTGTTGAGCTCAGATCGCAGAGCCATGTCGTCCTGGCGAGCGCGGAAACCACGAGCGAACGCCTGGAGCTTCTCCCAACCTGGTCCAGAGGACTTCAGATGGTGCAGCTCGCGGTTAACCTGATTTCTAGTCAGCAGTGCCCTTGCCGCCGCCTGCAGGTCAACGATCGCAGGGGTTTGCATTTCCAGATCCTCGAGGTCCTGTTCGACTTTGCCGCGTAGCATAGCGCCACGAACTGCTGCTTGCAGTTTCTCGACCACACTAGACGACTCTTTCGTCTCTTTGTACTGCGCAACATGACTCTTGCGGGCCAAGAAGCCCCTGGAGATTGCCTGGATCTCCCGAACAGGTCCTCTACACTTCGCAAGCTGAGCAGTCATGTCTCGTACCTGGTTTCGGACCTTGTTGGCCCGAATCATGGTTTGCAATTCCAAAATATCAGGCTCGAGGGCCTCCAAGATCTGGTCACGGCGGTCCAGTCTCCTTCTAACCAAGAATCCACGTACTGAGCTCTGCAGTTGTATAGCAAAGCGCTTCATCTGTAGTCGATAGTCCATAATTTGTCGAGTAAAATCACCTCGAATGCGAGATTGAAGGTCGATCAACCACTCCTCCTCGTCCCAAAGCTGTTGCATGGTATCACCAAGCTTGACGCGAAGTAGAGCACCTCGGATTTGAGCTTGCATATCGACGATGGAATCTTCGTTCTCTTTCAATTCCCTGTCTATTCTCTCTTCCTCGGTCTCCTCTGGCTCGGGCTCAGGTTCAGGAACACCGAAGTCAGCACTCATGTTGCCGAAGCTAGGCATTGTTACGCCGAGTTTATCAAGACCCTTCTGCATAGCTTCCAGCTCATGGTGCTCGAACTCAAGCTGGCCGACGAGGTTGCCTATGCGGAAGTCGACTATTCCCTTGCGGAAGAGAAGCCAACTCAGAGCATGAATACAATAGATAACTTTGGGAATGTTCTTTTTCTCATATAGATCGATCAGCTCAAAGCGGAACAGGTCAGGCAGTTCTACTTCGTCCAAGTAGCGGAAGAAGATTGCGATATTGTCAGAGTGCCTGTATTGGAGCTTGGGATGTTGAAAGATTCGGTATCGCCTGTCCGGGTTGAGTGACTCAACCACTTCTGCGAGTGTGACACCGTCGCGGAGTGCTTCCTCGAGCTCAACAATAGGTGGTATAGTTTTGTGGATGACGTCTTCTATCCATTCTTTTGCTTCACCGATATGACAAAGGTACTCGTAGGCTTGGAGGAATTGGCGTTGCTTGTCCATCCAATTGCGACCTTCCCAGCTGTAGCCAGTATTCTTTTGGCTTTGGCCGGTGTTGCTTCCATCGGCTCGTTGTAATCTGCGTCGACCGCGCAACCCAACAACTTCCTGCGTAGGCGAAGTGATGGTGAAGTCTTCTGGTGAATCAGATGAAACGAGGCGCGAGAGTGTCCTTAATTGACTTGTCGAGGACTTGCCCAGACCTTCTAGCTCATCCCGAGCAATGTGGGTGCTATGCACATGATGATGGGGTGACGAAGGAGATAGTGTGGCCTCTTGCGGTAGAAACGAGTCGGATCGAGTGAGAAGCATAGAGTTTGGTCGCATCGGTAGAGGGCGAGAAGGCGATGATGTTTTCACTGGCGAGGTCGACGTCGACATCTTAGTCGGCGAGCCTTTTGTCGGTGAGGTTTGGACATCCATATGGGACATTGACAGCTTGCCGATGTCGACACTTTTAGTGCGATCATGGCGAAGTGCTGCATGTGGTGGTGTCTCAGGCCGCGTGCCTGCGGGAGCTTGCGGAAGTGGGCGGAGAGAATGTCGAGCTGAGCTGTAGATATTGTCTGGAGCTTTCTTTGAGGTCATATTTTCCCCAGTCTCGAAGATATTCGCTCTTGCCCTGACATCGCTCTGGGCTCGCTTGTGGCCATGCACTGTCGCACCGTAGCCAGCCGAACTAGAAGCAGAGGTATATTGGCTGTTGAGACTATGATCCGAAGCGTGGGAGTAGCCCGATGAAGCGGATGATGATGTTGTCGAAGGGAAGCGGTTGACGAGGGCGGGCGAGATGTTGGAATTGGAAGCGAAGTCGATAGTGCGTGACTGGCGATGAGATCGCAGATGCTGGTGAGGAAGCGGTTGCGATGGCGCTTGGCTCTGAGTTTGGTGTTGAGTTTGGAAATAATGAGTACGGGACGACATTGTGAACGCTTTAAGAGGGGAGTCGCTGGCCAAGCCGCGAGCTCTTGTCTATGTCTTGCTCTTTTTTTGTCTCTGCTTAGGAACGTAGTAAAATCCACCTTTTGTCGGTGACGTTAACGCATTGTTTCGAGCGTTGCTCGGTTTCGTCAGAAGGGAAGTGACTTGATCAAGAATGAGGTGGCGCTTGGAATCTTTATGAACCAAGGCAAGACAAGACAAGATAATAAAAAGGCGGAGGAGAAATTAGGTATATGAATTGCAGACAAACACGACAATCAAGTGCGTTGTCAAAGGACAAAAAAATGTCAAAGCAATGAGATGAAGTGCTGTGCTGTGTTATGCTGTGCCGTTGCAGTGCAAATGCCGTCAATCAATATCACAGTAAATCATTCAAGTTCATGCCCAAGAAAACGAACGTCCCATAGTACAGTTAAGGTAAGTAGTCAAGGCGTCCGATCCATGGCGGGGCCTGTAGTAAACAAAACAACTGGCAACCGCCCAGCAACCGCTTCCCGTGTCTAGTCCCGATTGGCGACTTGACGCTCATGATCCACTTTTATGTCTCCCTCGTCCTTGTCAAGTCCATCTCTCATGTGTTCAATATCGTTAGATTTATGCGGGCGAGAAGCAAGAATTCTGTACTTATCGATGCGCTATGAGGTGTTTTTTGACACTTGATTCGTCTGTTTGCGTGCAATTGAAAACAACAGGCGCTTACCAAAGGTAGATTTGAGTAGGTAGGTATATAGGCATGTTGTTTATTTACCGTCAGATACAGAGTACAAATACAAAAGATATAGTGCCTTTTCTCCCTGCAGATCTCCAACCGAAAAGCTCTCCAGATTACCTATCGTCGGCAATCAAAACACACAGCATTGTGGATGCCTTTTTTGAGCTCGTCATGAGGCTAATCGTCGTCTAACGCTAGATCTGAACAGCATGAATCCACTCTTGGCTTCAATTTGTTATGCCCATTCTCCGTACCTTGGCCAGTAGTTATCTTCATAAAGACCAGGTCCAGGTGAAAGCTGAATATCTGGTAGATCATGATCGGATTGTAACGTCAGAGGTGACACGGAAATACTGAAATGCAAAAACACAAAACACATAAAACGGCGACGTTTCTTCGTGTACCAATGGAATGGTTTACAGTAGCCTCATGCTACCAAAGAGGTTTTGTATAGACAGCTCCAATAGCACTACCTTGCACTACAAGTCGCTAAACTCAAACTCTAATAGTAAACAAAGACCTGATGTTTGCGTCTCGTAGGTATTTTCAGTAGTAAATTCACATGTCCTAAGACTCAAAAACAAAAAAAAACACAATCATTAAGGAAACCCGAATCCAGCGATAGTTCGTAGTACGACAGAATGGACGAAGCTTTGATACGCCATAGTGATTCAGTGGGGCTTTATGAGGTCATCAGCACAAAAGCCAAAGCCAAAGCCAAAGCCAGTCCCAGACCCAAAGCAACTGACTGGCCCGAGCTGCGACTGGAACTGACCCATCGGCCCAGAATCATTCGAATCTTTTTGAGGCTTCGACCCTTGTAAACCGACTTTGACTTATTTCGTCAATTCCCGACCGCGACTAACCATTGGGCTCAATTGTTTCTACACATCTACCTCGCTGTGCGATATCCTACTAACTTAGTCGCGTGAGGACTTTGGTCCAGTAGTAGACATCATGAGCTCCAAACAGCGCCCATCCGTCCTGGTACTTACTATCGTCATATCTGCGCGTCGCTCAATCATGCTAATATCGTCTAGGTCACGGATGCGAGACAGAGACAATCTCAAAGAAGGGTCCTTCAACGACAAGATACCGGTTCAGGCGCTCCTGGGTCACAAGCACCGATGCGATTTATGACCGTCGACAATGTTCTTCAGTACAATTCACAGATCCCATCAGGCCAACCGCGAGGCCCTCCAGCACCCGTACCTCCAGGACGACATCCGGGCCCGTCGGGCAGCGCCCTTAGTCGCCGGGTCTCATCAGGCGGTCTACCAAATGCTCAGTCACGTACCGGTCAGCAGATGCCGTCAAGGACAACCAAGATTAGCGAAAAATTGGTCCTTCTTCCAGAAGCAGAGGATAATGACGATGACGTCGATGAGGAAATTGAGAGCGAGTCGGTACTTGCGCGCCGTGTCCATGATGATGAGAATCGCCCGTTGAAGGATGAGGAGCTGGATGTGCTTAAGAAGCGAGGTGGAATTCGTGGCAAGAGTTTTGCTGAGAGGCTGTCCAAGATGCAAAGAACGGACAAGGTCAGCAGATTGACAGCCTACTGCACCGCGCAAGCGTACAAGATCAAGCCTACTGCCGAATTTCTGCGCAAGCAGCATGAAGCCAAGACCAAGATTTACGACGACTGTCTCTACGTCATCTATGCTCTGCCACTCCTGAACGGCACCGACGGCACCCGAGTTCGAAGTCGACCTATTTTGAAGACCCCCGGAACTGGCAAGACGGTACTCGATTTGGAGATTGAGCGCAGCGAGCAGCGAGATCATCATGAGGGTTACTTCGAGGACGACGCATACGAACATCCCAGCCCAGAGCGCGGCCATGAGATTCCTTCTCATTTCACCAACCGCCCATCGACTCCTGAGCGTAGCAATCCTTTCCGTCACGACGACGACGTTTCATCAATGAACCGACTCGCGCCTGACGCAAAGAACTTTGCAGAAATGTTCGTCTACTCTTACGGCGTGGTTGTCTTTTGGAACTTTACCGAACATCAAGAAAAGGACATCCTCGCCGACTTGACCTTCGCCGATGCCGATGCTGTAGAGAACGGCGGCACCAGTCTTCTCGTTCGACCTCTTGACCAGGAAGACTACGAGACAGAGGAGTTCCACTTTGAATATAGCGCGGACATAAAGCGTCCGCGCATCTTCAACGATATGATCACTTTGTTACCAAGGTCTGACCATATGATCAAGCTCACTATTAGCCATGCTATTGCGCAGAGTACGCGCTTGTGTTTCTTTGAGGAACGCATGAGTGAGACTATGCTGGATGCACAGCATGTGCCCAAGATGCTCGCATTGACAGGAGAGCTTAAGATGACTCGAACTGAAATTGTGCGTATGTTGGGTAAGCTCTTCAGAAGCCGTGTTGACATCAACCTATGTAAGTCTCTTCCGTTGAATGATCTTGTACAATTCTAACATCTGCGCAGCCTCCAATATTCTCGACGTCCCCAACTTTTTCTGGGAGTCTGAACCGACTCTCCATCCCTTGTATGCTGCTATTCGCGAATACCTCGAGATCGACCCACGCATCAAGGTTCTGAACGAACGCTGCCGTGTCTTCCTGGATCTTGCTGAGATCCTATCTGACTCTGTTGCTCACGCCAAGATGAGCTACATCACATGGATCATCATTGTCCTGATCATCATGAGTATTTTGGTCACTACCACTGAAGTGGGCATTCGTTTTGGCATGCTCAGCAAAGCCAAAGGTACCGGCGTCAACCGCATCATCACAGGACCAGTTCTTGGTGCAGGCATGGAGCAGACTGTACTGCCACCGAGTGATCTTGAGATCCTTGCAGAAACTCTTGGACTGCAAGCCAACGCATCTTTTGAGGATGTTCACAAGAGCATTTGGGAACTACAGAAGAAGGAATTGCCGGACGCTTCAATCGTGCACGAGGACATCTAAAATCAGAGATATCCGGTTTCCAAATCTACTAGCATAGCACGGCGTTATATGGTTTATGTTTTTGGTTGTACTTGTCCCAAGAGTGTTAATTATATCATAAAACTCATCGGGTGGTGGTTATCTTTTAGACTGGACATCTATCCACATGGGCTCACTGCCGTTCTGGCGAAAAGCAAATTTCAAAACAGATAAAATATTTTCTTCAACTTTGTTACATATAGTACATGATTTAAGTACAGACACAATAACGCAGGCATTAGTGTAGAGCATCTATTCTTACTCTGAAATGCAAACCCTATCCAAGAAAATTGAAACAACAAAAGTTGTATAGAAAAGGCCGCGGCGAACCTGAGCCTGCATATTTTCGAAAAACCCATAGCCCATGATCATGATAGTAATAACATCTCTCGGTCTCCAATCCTCCCCTCTTCTTGCTACGATGAGCGAATCTATGAAACCGGTGCATAGCAAGCACAACAGAACTTAGCAGATATCGATCCATGCTACCCTAAGAAGCAAAGCAAGACGCCAAATAAAAGAAGTTCGCCTTTGCCTGTCTCAACTCGCCCGGTCGTCTATAAAAGTTCATGTATGAAAAATGAGAACATCAAATTCTCAAAAGCGCATCATTCTTTGTGCACCATTTACCGAGACTGCTGCTCGACGGGCTTATAGGCAGCAGCAGCAGCTTGTTGGCTCTTTCGGTTCTTGTTGTCGAGCTCAGCCTTGCTGTAGATAGCAGCACCAAGCATTGTGACGGCCATACCCGCACCATTAAGCAGGTCGACGGTAACATCGAAGAGGAAGATACCGAGGGCAACAGTCAAGCACTGCTTGAGGTTACCGCAAACAGTCATGGTCAAGGCACCAGCAAGCTTGTTGGTGTTGAAAGACGAAATGTTGAGAAGCAGAGCGAGGAAACCGTTGCCGAAGAGCGAAGCGAAAGCAGGAGGCAGAGAGACATCTCCAGAGGTGATGAGCTTGTGGAAGCCGCTGACTTCACCGGTGGCAGTGGCGCAAGCCAGAGCCTGGAGGGCGGCGAGAGGGGACATGCGGAGGAGGAACTCAATCGGGGGGAGTGCGAGAGAACCAGTCATGAATCGGTTGGTGACGACAGTCTGCATTACGGTCAGTATTGATTGATTGTATTTGTATCATAAATAGGGACATACCTTGAGAGCAGCGAGAACGACTCCAAGAATAGTGAGAAGGAAACCGGCATCAGTGAAGCTCATCTCACCAAGGGTGGTCATGGCGGCACCGATGATGAGAGGAAGAAGAGAGAGGTAGGTCATGCTGCTGTAGGTACGGCCGTAGTAGACGCGGTAGATGAGAATGGTGAAGATCGGGCACAGCATGCGCATGGTCTGGTAGAAGGGAACAGAAACCATGGCTAGAGACAGGTTGGAGACGGCAATGTTGGCAGTGAACAGAGCACTGAAAGCAACAAGAGCGAGATTCTCACGGCGCCCCAGTCGGGAGAGCTTGAAGTAACCCATCTGCATCATGACATAGGTACCGACACTGGCGAAAGAGGCGTGGAGGAAAGTCAGGAGCCATGGGAAGTGGAACTGAAAGAATCGCATGTCAGTATGGGCTATACAACGGAATCTTGTGTTCAGTTCAATAACTCACCATTCCGAGAACCAGCTTGTTGTAGAGAGTCAAGAGCAGGGAGAAGAAGAAGTAGGTTCCGAGCCATGCGAACTTGACGGTGCTGGGAATGGAGTACTCGTGCTCGAGGTTGTTGTTCTTGGGAGGCTCGGCGCGACCGGCGTCGCTCTCGACATCAAGTTCGCCCTTCATATCACGGTCTCTCTCCTCAGCGGAGAGGAGTGGGAGAGGCTCCTCGTTGTGCGGACGGGAAGACATGGTTGGTGTTGCAGTATGCGCCGGTTTTCGTCTTCGCGGGGATGCGATTGTTGGCTTAGTGGATCGAATAATGAGAATGTCGTAATGGATACTATCGTCGAGTCTCGAGCATAACCAAGAGTCGATTCTATATATGTAATGACGAGTCGACTAGATATTCTGCGAGCGCAGTCGATTACCGACGAGATGCGATGCAGATAAAAGGTTGCGGCCGAGTCGTGGTTGAAGTGGTAATTGTAGTAGTTGCAAAGTGGAAATGCAACACGGAGAATGAGAAGCGAAGAAAATACAGGGGCCAACCGAAGGGAGAAGGAGGCGGAGGCGCGCGTAATAAGTTTAGTGATGGGTAAGGTATGGATTGGATCAAAGCGAGCGATTGGACCCAGACAGGGAGATGAAGATGGAGACCCGACGGGAATGACCAAACAAGGCACAGACAAAATGGTACCTGGCTTGTACTGTAAAAGCACTGGTAACTCGACTAGGAACAAGAAGACAGAATACTTGGGAGGGAAAGGATTCTGAAGGTATTCAATAAAAAAGGAGGGAGGAAAGGGTCACAGGTAACAGATGGAATTTATTATCAGGAGAGAGATAAAAAGGGAGGAATATTTTATTAGGCAAGGACGGGATGGAAGCCAATCCGAAAAGGATTGTAGGCTTACTGTACTTGCATCGTCGGTACCTTCCTTCCTCGTGGGAAGCAATCCATCATCATTACGGGCACTTTCGGGCTTCAGTGGTTCAATGGCGGGGGGTCCTGGGCCTGGGAAGTGGAGGTGGGGGCATCCGTTAGGTGGGAGTTACCCGAAGATACACTGTACCAAAGTACCTGTGGCGGGTGCGTCAAGATTTAGTGAACAACTGTCAGCATTGGCAGAACCTGCCAGCGGATTCAGCAGCCCGCGAATAACTTCATTATTGGTGTCGGGTGCTTTATAAAAGTTTCTTTTGAGAGGGGAAATTAATAAATAGCTAGATAAGGTTCAATACTATATCCGTACTACTTACTACCTCAATACAACGCTCAACTTACTCTTAGTCGTTAAGGTACAGAGCACTCTAAGTAGTACCTAGACAAGGCTTTATTGGTAGCCCACTATTCAACCGTTGTAGATCGATCAATCTTGGGCTGTTCCCTCGAGAACCAACGTATTCCAAACTCAATTCAGTTGAGTACAACAACATTCTCAAAAGGGGCTGAGATCTAGCCATCTATAGCTATCATTGTATCATTTGCACTCCTCCAAAGTCCTCTGGAACGTGATCCTCAAGTCCCTTTGACTCGAATCTCAGTCAATCCAACCCAGTCAAGTCAAGTCCAGGGGTTCTCAAAGCTGAATGTCCTCAACTTGCACTGCAATCAAAAAGGGGGCGGGGGTTATCCCTCCATCTGGACAGCCAACAACGCTAGAAATAAGAAATACTACATGGCGAGCCAATCATGTCGGCTCGTGTTGACAATTCTAGCAACTCTCTGGATTGGATGACAATAGGGCAGAGTACCTAGACTAACGAATGAGGCGTAAAGAAATGAATCAAATCGTCTTGATTTCAGCTGCAGCAGAACCTAAGACCTAGCCGAAGAGGTTATTGATTCTATAGACTTTCAATATTAATATGGAAGACCCGGATGCAAGTGGATAACCAGACTCCAGCATAATTCAACTTTACCAAGGCTCTACCTTTGCTATTGCATAAGAGGTACCGGTCCAGATAGTAATAGGTAGTCTAGTACTAACTGTATGTATTCTTGACACCCGCAGCACGGATCTCATGTGGACTCAACTCAATCTCTGAAGGAAACACAAGCGAGAAAACGGCACGTCATTTTATCTAGTCTACCATGAAAGTTAAGTATGGTTCTAAATCTGCACATAGACATAAGTACAGATACTGTACAGCAGATACTGTACATGTTGAGTCGCGTTGTCGTGAAACGAGCCAAGAACCAGGTAATCCATCGCCTATCACAGAACACGCAATACATGCACAGATACTTTATCCGTAGTTACGTAGGCCAAGTGTAAAATGGGTCGAAACTACACACTTCTTCAGCACTTTTGTAAAGTCTTTTTTTCTATAGAAAACTGTTTATAGAACACGAGCTTACGCATCCGACATGAGTTGTCTGAGCGAATGTGGTGCCGTATGGCTCTGACAATTATCGTATTGGGGACCTAATCAGGAAACATGTTTAGCAAGCACGCGCACATGCAACCCTACAAAGGTTGGTTACTGTCATGCGGCCATCCGCAGTATCACTATTACCCTCTATTAAGGGGACAGAAGGGCGGTTGCTTGCACGTTTAGTGACCTAAGCAAATGATCAATATAGCGCATCCTTTCAAACCAAAACGCCTTCCAACAGCCCTGAACCGTCTTGGCAAATGAATTGCTAAAGTCACTGGAATGATCCGCGCCGTTATCCATTTTTCATATCCTACAGGCTCCATTCATCAGCAACGTTTAGCGGCTCAAATAGACAAGTCGCGAGCCCACCACATAGTAGTCGATAATCTCGTCTTGGCGTATCAGAATTCCAGCGAAACGAGACTGAACCCCTGAGTGTCTGTTAGTCTGTCACATCAAGTCGGACACGAAGCCATCCGCGTCTGCTCACAAGACGAAGACAGAGAGGCTCGGTGGATGCAAGGGTCTTGGAGACGTCTCAGCCTCTTTTAGGAGCTGAGTTGTACCCTTATTACAGAAGACTAAAAACCCTTGCTTGACTATGCAACGTTGACAACTAGTGGAATTCCTTTGGCAGGCTTTGTGGCGCAAATGCTGTCAAAGTGTCAATAGCCGTACACGGGGTACTGTGGCATTTTAGAAGCAGCATATTACGTGTACTTAACTACCGATCTTGAAATGTGACTGGTGAAGATAATAGAATATGACGACCCTGCAGCCTTATTGTCAACTCTATTGCAACGCCAATCTCGTCTAGTCTGGGAACTGCCGATGCTCATCTTGTCCAGGTATGCGGCACTACAAGACCCTGAGGCTTAACATCTACGTATCGAAACTCCATTCTTTAAGGTCCCTCCTCTTGTCTTCTAAGTGGTTGATCCTTTTTGTAAACCCTTCACATTCCATCTCTTCTCTCCTTTGAGTCTACCACTCAATCTGTAGTCAAAGGGACGCTCATCCAGGTCGGTGCCTTTCAGGTAGCCACGAACATGCATCCGATCACCAATATGTTGAGATACATGTTGACTTTCTCGAATCTAGTGATTTGTGAAAGCCCATTGTGCTTCACCATCGGAGACTTTCTCGGCAATGAGATGGCAGTGCCGTGTATTCCTAGGCATGTCGCAACCCACAGAGCAAAAGCATTGCGTTATCTCGAGAGGTACAAACATACGACCAACACCTGGTGGCCAGGAGAAAACGCCGAGCACGCCGTAGAATTGGATGTCGCAAAGTCGACATAAAAGGACTGGTTGTCACTTGGGAATTCAAAGATCGCTCACTAGTCCAAAAATGCTAACCAGAAAGCATGTTTATATGCTGTTATTTTCACTCTAGGATATCATTGGTGTACAACCAGTCAAACTATATACTACAACATCATGACTACGCCGCTTAACAAAATAAAAAGAAATATGCTTATAAATCCAGGTTTTGTAAGGGCACGTATCCCTCATCCTTCTTCACCCGCCTCTTGCCAAACATCTCTCGCATCCAGCCCATGATGCCTCTACCGCTCTTCCATTGAAGACCACCGCGTTGCTCTGCAGCGGCCTCATCCATCCAGCGAGGTCGCTTCCACAACTTGAGCAGAAGACTGCTCACAACGACACTGACACTACTGCATGCCATGGCGAAACCAGCCATCATGGGATGCATATGGAAACCAATGGGGAGGAAGAAGCCCATGGCGATAGGTAGACCAACAACGTTGTACATGCACGCCCAAGCCAGGTTCAGCTTGATGCGGCGGAAGATACAACGGGTAAGGTCGAGCGCTGATGGGATGTCCATCAGATCTGTTGGGCGCATGAGAACCATATCGGCAGCTTCCATAGCAACGTCTGTGCCGCTGGCCATGGCGATACCGACATCTGCAGTTGCAAGCGCAGGAGAGTCATTGATACCGTCACCAACCATAGCAACGACCTCGCCTTGTGATTGGATCTGCTTGATGATTTCCTGCTTTTGGTCGGGACTCACGCCAGCGTACACATTTTCGGGCGGAATTCCGACGGCGGCAGCGACGCTGAGGGCAGTGGAGCGCTGATCACCTGTGACAATGGCGGTCTTGACACCCATCTTGTGGATAACAGAAATGGCAGCAGCTGCACCCTCCTTGATGGAGTCGGCCAAAGCGATATGGCCACTATATTTGCCATCGATCGCAACAAAGATGTGAGAGGTACCAGTTGCAGGTCCTTTACCAGTCTTGTTTGCATCAGAGTCAACACGTTCAGATGCCTCGATGGCATCCTCGGGGACATCAATACCGTTGTTCTGCAGGAAGGCAACGTTGCCGATAAGCGCACGATAGCGGCTACGGTCAACGGCTGAGGCAGGCTCGACGAGAGCGTTGATACCCTTACCAACGGTGACCTTGAACTCGCCAACACTTCCTTCGACGACACCCTCGACCTCGACATCAAGCTCTTGTCGGGCTCCAGCGAGGATAGCCTTGCCTACAGGGTGCTCACTGCCCATTTCGGAAAGACCAACAATGGTCCACCACATTCGACGACGCATCTCATTGCCAGACCATTCAGCCTCCAGCACTGACTGAACAACACTCATCTTGCCATGGGTGATAGTACCGGTCTTGTCGAGGACAATCTGTGTCACCTTTGTGGTTCTTTCGAGAGCAGCACCACCCTTGATCAGAATGCCATTTTCAGCGCCAATACCGGTACCGACCATAACAGCGGTGGGTGTGGCAAGACCCAGAGCGCAAGGGCAGGCAAAAACAATGACAGAGATGCAAAGCTTGACACAAACCATGATCTTGCCGCCACTTGAATCTTGGAGGAAGATCTTGGGTGGGTTCGGAAGTACGTGGCTGAGCACCATCCAGCAAAGAAATGTGGAGAGGCCGAGAATAAGAATCATGGGGACAAAGTAACCAGCGAGAGTGTCAGCAAGTCGCTGAATAGGCGCGCGTGTGGTCTGCGCATCCTGAACAAGCTTGACAATTTGACTAAGCTGAGTATCGCGACCAGCCCGAGTGACTCGAAAGTCTACCCGACCATCGCCATTGACTGTTCCGCCAATGACATTGTCGCCGACTCGCTTCTGGACAGGCATCGCCTCACCAGTAACCATACTCTCATCGACAAAGGTCTCTCCTCGAACCAGAACACCGTCGGAGGGGAGCTTATCACCAGGTCGAAGAATGACAATGTCGCCTAGCTGAAGAAGCTCGGTAGGGATAGATTTCTCCTCTTGCGCTGAGCCCCCAAGTCTAGGGGTCTTTGGGGTACTGGGATCCTTGTCCCATGCTTCGGCGGCCTTCTCGGCAGCAATTGGGTCAACATAGATGGTAGCCATAGAAGGTGCAAGAGACATCAGACGCGAAAGGGCCTTGGAGGTCTGACCCTTGGCATTGCTTTCGAGGTAGCGACCCAGGGTGACAAAGGTGAGAAGCATAGTACTAGTATCGAAGATGGTGCTGGGCCTACTGTGAGGGGGCATTATTAATGAGACCAGCATTGTCAGAACGCTGAAAAAGAAGGCGCAAGATGTGCCAAGAGTAACAAGAACATCCATGGTCGGGGAACGGTGCTTCAGTGACTTCCATGCTGAAATGTAAAATCGCTTTCCAATGCCAAATTGAACGGGTATCGTGAGGACCAAACAGATAACATCACCAAGAAACAGTCCAGGAATCAACTCAAGCTTTCCGAAATCGAGAGACGGTGCGCACATGGGCAAAATCATGCCGAGAATAAAAACGGGGATGGCGAAAGCCAACGAAGTTCGGAAGGCTGTTCGCCACTCACCAATCTCTCTTGTCTTCGCAAGTGATTCGAGCTGAGCATTGTTGTCCTGGCTGTCAGCGACGAGCGCATTGTATCCCTGGGCCTCGACGGCCTCAACAATGGCACGCAGACCGATGACATTGGACTGATGAGTGACGGTAAGGCGCGATGAAGCAAGGCTTAAAGAAACTGAATCGACGCCATGTATGGCAGCCAACGCAGCCTCCAAATTCTCTGCTGCGGACGCATCGGGCACGCCATAGACTTTGAATTGTGCTGTAGACGATGATGCGCTTTGGTGAACAGTTGCGGCCTGAGTAGAAAGGACTTCGGCATCGAATCCACGGTCGTCGATTATTTCCGCTATTTGTTCGGGGGAGAGCTTGGTGACGTCGTGTGTAATAACGGCTCTTTCCGCCAGTAGGCTGATGTTGAATTTCAGGACGCCATCTACGTCCTTGAACCCACCCTCGACGGCTGAGGTACAAGCACCACATGTCATTCCCTCGATAGCAACGGTCGTTACAGCGACGTTCCCAACGCTTCCAGCGTCTTTCCCAGACTTGTCGGCTGCCACCTTGCCAGAATCAACAATTGTAGCATCAAAACCACGGTCCTCGATGATTTCAGCAATCTGCTCAGCTGTGAGGAGATCGGGGTCGTGCTCAATAACGGCTCTTTCGGAGAGCAAGGAAATACTGAAGGTCTTGATGCCGGGAACGTCCTTGAATCCGCCCTCAACAGCCGATGTGCAGGCGCCACATGTCATGCCCTCGATGGCAACAGTGGTCGTAACAAAATCATTTTCGTCGTCGTAAAGAGTCTCGTTGAAACGCTTGCCCACA
Source organism: Fusarium coffeatum (assembly GCF_003316985.1). NCBI lineage: Eukaryota > Fungi > Ascomycota > Sordariomycetes > Hypocreales > Nectriaceae > Fusarium > Fusarium coffeatum. The sequence goes on from NW_022157969.1 coordinate 95,642, forward strand.
GGGCTGGGAAGGTCGGTGGTGAGCACCTCGGCGTCGAATCCTCGGTCTTCAATGATTTCTTTAATGTCGTCGGCGGAGATTACTTGGGGGTCGTGCATGATGACTGCGCGTTCCATAACCAAACTGACTGAGACGTTTCCAACACCATCAACACCCTTGAAGCCAGCTTCAACAGCAGAAGTACATGCGCCGCAACTGTAGAGGAACGAGAGTTAGTATTATATCCTTGTTCATGGTCCGTACGCATCTTGTAAATTGGGGCCGCAAAAGCCGAGCAAGACCGCATAACTGGGTCTCGGTTTGCCCGGAATGAGTTCAAGACAGGGCTTCATGTATACTCACGTCATGCCATCCACGCGAAGCGTCGTTGTAGCGAAATGGGCGCCGGCGCCTGGGCTTCTGGGGACGGAGAGTGCGACATTGTCGGTGTCCTTGGGAGGGACTTTAATATAGGCGGGAGCCATGGCGACTGGCTATGGCTCGTGAGCCTCGTCTCGAGGATCGTGAATATTTCGTGAACCGATCCAGAAGCTGATGGTTGTTGAAGGTTGTAAACCGCAGTAGAGAGCGGGAAGCACGGCACTTGGGTCTTGGTCTCACTCTCGCGGTTAGACTGGTCTGGTGGTTGGTTCGGTTGCTAATAATGGAATGAACGGTTCGGTTCTCTAGTTGGATCGACCAGCCACAACCATCTCTCAAGTTCGTATAATAGTGAGAGTTACAAAATAAAAGCGAGCAGCAGCTCGACAGAACGAAACGAAGAAGAAGAGATAAGGATACTGTAAAAAGCTGAAAAAGGAAATCGGAGGCAACAGGACCGGAAGGTGACAGTAGCAGCTGATGGATGCTGGTAGATAGTGAATGCGCCACTAAGACCAAGAAAACCAAGAAGACCGGCTTCAATCAATGAAGATAAAGTAGGTACCTAGGTAGGTGGATTGCTTGCTTGGTCTTTCGTATTCCGATGTTTAGTCAGACGAGAGAAAGGAAACGGAAATGAACTACCACTTGGGTACGAGAAGATAATAATAAAAATAAAAAAGACACCAGTGCCAGATCAAAAGGACATGACATGAGTAAGAATTCCACAAACGACGGAGTCTCGGCGATTTATCTATCTCTCAAGGGTTCAAGGATTCACAGATTCAGGGGAAGATATGGAAACACTCAGTCTGCTATTAGTTAGCGAGAGGAAACACCTTGAAAACTTGCGCAAAACCAAAGAACAGAACATCCGCAACACTTCTTGGCTCAGCGGCTGCAACGGTCAGATTCCAGTTTGGGGTCGGTTTCCGGAAGCACCCAAGTCGCCAATCGCAGCTCTCGTTGGTGGGATTTTCTCAAAGCTGCGACTTATCAAGCACCAGAAATTCTTGCTTGCAGGGATGTTTCACCAGAGAAGGCCAAAGGGTCCCCGACAAGATGAATAGGGACGGGAGCTTGGGGCTAAAAGTGCTGAAACCTGAGACACTGGCAGGACTAGGACTAGGGGCAGCAGACAACGCTCCGCTCTCAAAGGAACGGAACCCAATTGTCACTTGAAAGAATTCATTCATGGATCATGATCATTATCCGTAAGTGAGATCCGTGCAAACACAGCCTTGTTGAGGCTTACGGATACACTCAAATCTTTATTCCTATCCCTTGTCTTGTCTTGTCTTGTCTTCTTTCTCATCCCATCTCATCTTACACAGGTCAAAGCCTGACCAGCTCAGCCGGCCCCTTCTAACTAACGCCTCTCGTGTTCTTAAAGGTGCAAGTGTCGATCCCTTTAGGAACGCAACCATCCAACACTAGATTGTCCAACCAGCTTTCGTCTTGGGAACCCAATCTTAAGACTAGGCGATTCAACGACTTCAGCTTGTCCAGGAACTTGATACGAAGTCGCTTGCTATTTCTTTGAGTTACCGTTTGCATTTTGTCATTGTCATGATCCTCATCTAACTTCCTGATATAATCATCAGCCACTTTGCATATCCAGGTAGCCCTCTTACTGTCGTAAGACGCGATACATTGTAAATGCACAACTCGGGCTTCACTAGCCTTGTAAAGTGACAAAGACGTGTCGCGAGCGAAGCTCGAATGGCGTATACAGTCAGCATGCCTTTCATCACAGCCCGTCACTCCCAGACCTCGTCAGCGGGTTCTGTGGCTAAACTTAGCTGCGTTGCTAACGATAGATCATACGCCATTCCGTCTGCTCTCTTCAGTGGCTGAACTGTTGGGACTTCGTCTGGGCCAACAAGACTCGAATCATACTCTTCTTGGTGTGTATGATAGTCGTTTCTTGTATTCCAATCAATGTCCCATTGACATGGATGCCTAGGTAGCTACTACAACTGTTCCATGTTGTTCTAACAAATTACTACACATTTTAAATCACTTGCCGAGATGTCAACTTTCAACCGATGCATTGCTTCGATACGACGATGAGAACAGCTGAACGACCATCAGACCTGGTACAAAAGAGAGAGAAAGCACCAGACTCTGCATGGGATAACCCAAAGAGCGAGGACCCAATAAGTGAAGTGAATATACAATCTGTACTGCCGGCGATACGGTCATGTAAGTATATAGGGTAGGTTAGCTCGTAACGATCCCTCCACAGCGTTTGACCCCACACCCAATGCCTTCCCGAGTCCAGAGCCCCGCGCCCGCCACATGCTGCCTGCTCCAGCCTCACATTGAACTGCATGTAGGTAGCTCCAACATACCCCATCTTGAACTTCATCTACACCTTACTTCGGCAACTTATAATTTCCAATCCCGCATACATTTCTCCAAAAATAGAGCCGGGAAGAGAAAGCAACAAAATCCAAGACAGTGCGGGCGATTAGTACTGACATTTTTGGTCAAGTCTGCTTTGAATCGTGACGTATTTAGCTTCTTACATTCATCCGTCAAACCACCCCACGAGGCTGTAGCCTCAAACAGAACTCATCATGGAGCAGACAAAGGCTCTTAACGCACTAGAGGTAAGCCCAACAGGAAGGACAGGTCATAGATCAAGTTAACAATCATTGTCAGCCATTTCTAGCTCTATCCAAGTCAGCTACTTCTCCTCGCGCTGCCGCCGATCTCGTCACTCGAGCTACATCAGCACCGAACACATTCCTATTCAGCGAACTCCTCCAAACACCCGCCATCCAGAACCTCGCCGACTCTGAGTTTGCTTCGCACCTCACCCTCCTACAAACCTTCGCCTATGGGACATACTCTTCCTACAAAAACACATCGGGCCTGCCGGAGCTCGCAGAAGCCCAAGCTACTAAGCTACGCCAGCTTTCACTACTTTCGCTCGCCAGAGACCGACAGAACCTTTCGTATGCCGCGCTACAGGACTCATTGGATCTTCCCGGCTCTCGCGAGGTTGAGAATTTGGTAATCTCGGCGGTCTACGCTGGTCTGCTCCATGCAACGCTCGACCCAGCTCGCGCTACCGTACAAGTCTCAAGTGTTGCACCCCTGCGTGATCTTGCACCCGGAGCGATACCCGACTTGACTACCGCCCTCAAGACATGGTCTGACCGCTGCACCACCACCCTCAGCAGCGTCGAACTTCAAATCAAGGAGATCCGAACGGCAGCCGCTGCTAGGCAGCGTGAACAGCGCGGCGCAGATGAGAAGCTGCAGCAGTTAATGAGCGAGCATCAAGAGGGCGGCGGCGGACGCAAGTACGAATTGCCAAGCATGAGCCGTGATATGATGGCTAGAAGAGGATTCAACAAGCGGTCTGTTATGGATGTGGGCAACTTGGTCGACAACGACAGTATGGACGTGGATGAGTCGGAGGAGGAGAAGAAACGGGCAAGCAAGCGCAAGCTGTGAGCACACTGTGCATCATTCAAGCCTATGATTTAAGCACCGGAACGCATAAAATATCTATCACGAAGAACCATGACATAATAGATGAAACGACGCCTTTTATTACCCCCTTTGAACCCTTAAAGAATGCTATGGGCTCCAAGCCATCTAGCGATTCTGTTGACCTAATATGGCCAGAAATTAGAAACAAAAAGGCATGGCTAGAAACGAAACCGAACATCGAGGTCTAGACCAGGAATAGCTAAACTACAAATAACCCTTGGTGAATAAACAGTAGATTTCCGTACGCCAATCCTCCAGAAAGCAACGCCCGCGCTCAATCAAGAGACTGGACTTGTATCGCTGCCTGATCAAAGGCTCCTTAATCATTACAGTCGTGAATATTGATATGATGTCCAAATTAGACCTTGCGGAAATGTTATCTTTTGATAGTGAAAATTTCAAATGGCCAGTAATGGCCGGCATTAGTGACCGCGATTTTCGGTGTAAAGAATATGCTTAGAGACGCTTTCCGGGAACGAGAATGAAAAGAACACAAAGAGCAGCATCGATGAGAACAGTCACCGCGAGGACCATGATAGCGCGCTTAGCGATGAGTTTGCGAACGTAGGGTTCACGGATACGAGAGAAGTTGAAGGGTGTGTACTCGCTGTAACCAACCAGGGCCATGATAGGGTCCAGTGAGTATTGGTAAGACGCAAGGAAATAGACACCGACGGTGAAAGGCAGGATGAGCTATCTTGAATTAGCATATTTTCAGAAGCATAATGAGACAAAACACATACCCAGCATCTGGTAGTTCGGGAGTAGTCAAGGAAAATGAGAACAAATGAAGCCCAGAGAGCGGCAAACATGGCGATGAGTCCAAGGATGAGCCTCATGATGAGAGTAGGTGGGATGAGATTGCCAAGAGCCTTCATTCGGAGGAAACCTGGGAAAGCATCTCGCTCCATGGCCTGGAAAACATAATCCTTGGCAACATCGAACACTTCAGGGTCGTCACGACCATACTCTTCGATTGCAGTGGTGACTTCTTGGGTGATAGAACCGGGAAGGGTGATTTCTCGCTCAGCACCAGGTAGAAGGAAAGTGTAGAGAATCTTCTCCGCTGAGGCTCGGATATCCTGTCGCGCAACGGTATGAGCTGGCGAGTTGGACTCGGTAGTGATATCGTGAGAGTTGCTGAACTGGGGGCTAGGCCGCATAGGTGCGGTAGCACTCTGAGGTGAGTCGTGGCTCTGATCCTCTCTAAGGAAAGCTGACATCTGCGCATCCTGGTTCTTCTCCTTCTCAGTTGCATACATAGAGGGGCCGGGAGCTCTGGGTTCCAAGTCGCCGATGTTTTCTAGGATAGCTGAAGACCGTTTGGACTGCGCCTCAGGAGTGCCAATAAGCACGGATCGTCGAAGTTCGCGAACATAGTGTCGGCATAGCGACATGTGCTGGGCGACATCGAGCCTGGTGATGTCAGACAAAACCCACATGAGACTGAAGCTCCAGATACACCTACCAAAAATCAAGGTAGTCCACAGATCGCTGCTGGTCGCGCATGTAGATATAGAATGAGAAAAGATCAACGGGAGGGAGAGTGCGACGACTCAAAACCTCAAAGAGCGTAGGTAGTCGGTTTCTCGTCATGTCGGGTTGAGGTGACGGCGATGCCATCGGGTTGACGGGTTCGTGTTCGGCCATGATGGGCGACGCCTTATGTTTGTATCGAGACTAAAAGGAAATGGTGAAGTGAAAGAGGCGTTCGGTTTGGCGCGCGGAGGGACTGCTAGGAAGCTTTTTGGAAGGGACCAATACGCGAAATTCCCCTGATTATGCCGACGACAGGCCGCTAGGTTTCGTAAAAGAAACCGCAGCTATCTCCTTCGCAAAGCGACTCCCAAAAGAATGAGAGAGAGGCTGGAGCGCAAAGAACAGAGAGGTGTGCGGTGCCTTCAAATCAATTAGCCCGGAGGTGGAATGATGAAGTCGTTATGCATGCAGTAACGGCCAAGATTGGATACAATGCCTCGCGATAAACACCCGCAGACGACGTGGACCTCCCCAAGTGCTCTAGGCCAATTTGAGTTAAACCGAGATTACCAGCAGTGGATCCAAGAGTCCAGTCACGTGAGTATCCGGTGGATCATCAGGGCTGCGGGCGATTGGCTCGCTTTATCCCCACCGATGAATTTCGAGGGCTGCCCTACGCACAGAAATTTTGGGAATTGGCCATTGATTGACCATCACAAACACCTCTCAAACGATCCGACCTTGAAGAGACGAGCCGCAGGTACGAAAGACCCCGACAACTTCTCCTCCCTCGCAGTCCTACTACTACGAGCGCTTCGACTTTTACACTTTCGTCGACCCGAGGTACTAACATCCCAATTTCAGCCATGTCGTCGACCAAGAAGCCCTCCGGCAAGACTCAGCGCTCCGCCATTGCGGATGTCGTCGCCCGCGAGTACACCATCCACATGCACAAGCGAGTATGTTGCCACGCCAGAGAATAGCTCGAATACCGGAGCTTCTTTCGTTTGTCAGGATTGAATACTAATGGATTTTAAAGCTCCATGGTGTCACCTTCAAGAAGAGGGCTCCTAAGGCCATCAAGGAGATCAAGGCCTTCGCCACCAAGTCCATGGTACGAACGCCCATATCAGCAGCCTGTCATCGAAAGCGAAACACCCGCAGAGGCAGAGTTGTCATTTTCAAGATCACATGTGCTAACCATCATTTCAGGGTACCACCGATGTCCGCATCGACCCCCAGCTCAACAAGAAGGTCTGGGAGCAGGGTATCAAGGGTGTCGACTACCGAATCCGCGTGCGAATTTCCCGAAAGCGAAACGACGAGGAGGGTGCCAAGGAGAAGCTTTACAGCTACGTTCAGGCTGTGAACGTCAAGGACCCCAAGGGCCTCCCCACGGTTGTTGTTGAGGAATAAATACAAAAAGTTTCTCTTGGGACAAGGTTCTAGGGTGGCATGGCATTTGGAGTTGCATTCGGCATTCTGGCTTTTGACGCTGAAAATACACAAAGGGAAAAATGTGATCAAAGCTTTGAAGTCATTCCAAACGACAATCGGTGCCTCGGCGTGAAGTGGTCTCTGGTCAAGGCTTGTTTATGAGGGCGAAAAAAATCATTTACGTTCCGACGTGATGAAAACTGGATGTTATGAACTGTCGATTAGAGGGTCTGCTATCGACAATGGTCTATTTATTTCTGACCCTATCAATACCCCCTCCCATTGCTGTTTGTCCAGCTGTAGAAATGTCATGCAATCCTGTAATCCTAACAAGTCATTCAACCAAATTCCAACACCTGGTACTCCTGTCCCGTTACTCAAGTATCAAAGCACCGAAATCCCAGCAAGAACCATTTACTCGTCCTCGACATCAACGTGACGTGCCAGCACCTTCTTCTGGAACTCCTCTGTATCCTTGTCCCATAGTTCGGCAGCTTCACCGTTCAAGGGAGAGGCACTATAAGGCGTTAGTGATTTGTTGTATCAGATGGTCTGAGGTTTATACGTACTTGTTGGGCTCGCCTAGCAAGCTTTGCAGACTCAGCAGAACCGTCTGGATGTTGTAAGCGGCGGTCCACTTGTCCTTGAGAATGTCCAAACAAATACGGCCGGAGAAGTCGACGTTGGGGTGGTAGATGGGTGTCTTGAAGAGCACTGTAGGTGCGGCGTAAGGGTAGTTGGAAGGGAAAGCGAAGCTGAGCTTGAAAGTCAAGCCAGAGTAAGGGGTATCTTCCGGACCCTCGATGGTGGCAGTCCATGACAGGAGGTTGCCGTCTGCTGAGGGGAAGGCAGAAACACCAGGAGCGGGCGATGTCATGAGTTGCATCAACTCAGTCTGAAGTCTGGGTCAAGTTAGTATGTCAAGTGACCCTCCATGTCTCGCGTCAAGTATTCACCTCTTGGTGGTGCTCTGAGAGTCAGGACCCTTGGAACCAGAGTTGAGCTTGGCGGCTTGGACACTGCCGGGAGCAGAGTTCTGGCTGTCTTCCATGTTGTATTCCATTGTGAGATGTTGATGTTGATCTTACTCGAGTATGAACAGATGTTGGCCACCAAGAGAACTAGAAGAGAGATGCGGTCGTAGGATTAGGGAAGAGTAGGAAATTGTTTATGTACAGGTGTAGACAACAATTCCGCAACTGGAAAGAGGTGAAGTTGGACGGATGCAGGGGCGATTGGGGAAACAAAGACTGGTTGGCGGTAGCGTATGGCGGTGAAGATCGAAATATGAACTGGAGCGGAAAGAAGGGTCTTGGACTGAAATGACTTTAAGTGCGAGATGAGATGAGACGAGACTTGACTGCTTGATTGATTGATTGTTTTGGATTGCGACAAAATTATATGAAGATGAACGATTTCTCTAGATCCAGGCTCCAATTGTTTACCGCAGCAACCAGGCGCGACTAGGGTCCAAGCAATGGTCGGGCTATCATCCGCATCCATTGAATCCAGGCAAAGAGAGACTCACAGCCAATAGAAGCATACAGAGGGGATCATCGCTGAAACCGTAGGGGACGACACGCTGTGAGAGGCTGCACAGGGCGCCAAGTGCCGCTGGGTTTAGGGGACTTAGGGTCTCACTGCAACAAAAAGCACTTTACGCGGTAAACAGATACGCGACTCGAAATAACGCGCTCATCCTGGGTCTCTATCATTAACATACCCTAATCCAATCCATTGGACAGATACAGTATTGTGAATAGGGACCAACAGCACCGCTATCTGTCTAGTATACATCAGAGTTTCATCATGGTATGTCTGACTATCATTTCTTGGTTTTGATGAATCATATCTGTTATGTTCTTCTATTGCGGCTGTTTCTACCAAGTCATGAGGACAGAGTGTGAATCAATGATTCACGTATTGGACTCTGCATGCTACACATGATATATGGCATTCATATAATCTAACGAGAAACCTCATTAACTAACATTGACATCCATGAATAGTCGCAATTGGATCCTTTGCCCAATGATCTTCCTTTCCGGATCGTTTCCAAGACCGTGGGTCGAGGAGCATATGCGTCGTTAGTTACCCCAGGTTTCACCAGATCTATGATTGAGCTCGGACTGACTTCACTTACAGCATCAAAAAAGCCATCCCACTAGATGCACCAACGCCAATATTTGCTGTTAAACTGATTCACAAGGGCTACGCTGTCAAACATGGCCGCATATCCACCAAACAGCTCGCCATGGAGGTGTCTCTTCACTCACATATCGGCCAGCACCCCAACATCATCGAGTGGTTTGCTTCGGGAGAAGACGATATATGGCGATGGATTGCCATGGAGTACGCAGAGGGTGGTGATCTATTTGACAAGATTGAGGCTGATGTAGGCGTGCGAGAAGATATCGCTCAAGTCTACTTTGTCCAACTCATCGGCGGCGTGAGCTTCATGCACTCCAAGGGTGTGGCACATCGTGATCTCAAGCCAGAGAATATTCTACTCTCCTCAGACGGATCCCTAAAACTTGCCGACTTTGGCATGGCTACCATGTTCGAGTACAAGGGCCAACGAAAGCAAAGTTCAACTCTATGCGGCAGCCCCCCCTATATTGCCCCTGAGATTCTTGCTTGTGGGCGTGCGGTGGACAAGAAGGCACCGGACGCTGCCAAGTACTCACCAGATCTGGTTGATGTATGGTCTTGTGGTGTGATCCTGTTCGTCCTACTCATTGGTAATACACCTTGGGATGAGCCCTCGCCGGGCAGCTGGGAATTCCAAGAATATGTGCGCACATCTGGCCGCAGCACCGATGCACTCTGGAGTAGGATACCTGCTGAAGCCTTATCGTTGCTCCGAGGAATGATGAGTATCGACTCTTCAAAACGATTCAACTTCACTCAAGTACGCCAGCATCCTTGGTACACGAGACATAATGCCCTCCTCAGTGCGGACGGTCGAGTCACAGATCCCATTAACTTGGCGACACAAATGCTGGAGAATCTCCGCATCGATTTTACTCACCAGCCAACATCGCAGCCTTCTTCCAGCGACCACATGGACCTCGATACCGGTCTAAATGCTGGAAAGTTCTCCTCTACCCAACCCGAGACACCCATTGCCGACAAGGAATGGGATTGGGAACGTCCACCACTAAAATCCGTGGCCTCACCAGCATCATCGCTACCACATTCTCGTCGAGCTATGATTGACACACTTGCTGATGAGCCTACAATGTCTCAATTCTCGCAAACCCCCGGCCCTTCGATGACTTTGACACAACAAGCCCGTCGGTTCCGCGATATCTGCCCACCAGAATCTCTTACTCGCTTCTTCTCTGCTGTTCCACCAGCACACATTATCCAAATGCTCAGCGATGCACTCCATCACCTCAACATTCCATCAGCTCCTGTTTTGCCAAACCCTTATGGTAACCCAGTTGCCCATATGAAAGTCAAGGCTCTGGATGGTCGCCAACAGAATCTCCACGGCGAGATCCAGATCGACCGGCAGCCTTTGCACGATGGCACTGAGCTTCTTGATATTCGATTCGTCAAGGTCAAAGGAGATCCTCTCGAATGGCGACGATTCTTCAAAAAGGTGGTTGTTTTGTGTAAGGACGGAGTTTACGTCCCGGAGTCTTAGAGAGGAGAGGGACTACCTTGTCAAGTAAAAGTGAGGTCCCTGAAGCGTCGTGGCGCTTTGGCTTTTGTATTATGAAGGATATGCATGGGAAATGATTATATACGTAATGGTATTGACGTTGTCGTTGTTGTGTACATGCCGGCAGATTAGTCAGTCATAGGTATACCCACACGATAGGATACTAGACTTTTTGCTCTATTAGTGTAATGGAACTCCGGGTGATATTGAGTATAATAATCTCAAACCCAAACGCCGGCTTCATTCGTCTACCTTGCGATTTGCCTGCCATGACCTGTAATGATAAATGATTCCCACCCAAAAGCAAATTGGTATCGCCTCCCTGTCAGTATTATAAAGTATGCCAAAAACCAGAAGAGCTGAATCCAAGACTAGGATCGGATAGCATCTGTGCCACTAGCTGGTCATCAACCCCCTCAAAATAATTACTCTCAACTCCTGGTATCTGTGATCCCATGCCCAAACTTGATTGGGACACTTGAGTTTGAGAAGCGGTCAACTGGGGCAATCGGCTGTTGGGATCTGCATCGCCTTTTCGGCAAGATTGTACACTTTCTTGGAGTGCACTTCGAGTAATCGTCAAGACTCTAGTCATAAGAGACGGCTGCATGCCTAGACAGCCTAGCATGGCTGACACACGTTGACCAAAATCATCCATAACGTTTCTCTCAAAGTCATCGATCCTTGAAACGACGCTGTTGTGGACGCGGTTGTAGTCTGGTGATTATTAGCATGGGTTCGGTGTCAGTAGTTGAACACTTCAATACTTACATGGTGAGGATGGTTGTTCCTCATTTGGAAAGACGATTTGGTACATCTCGTTCCATCTATCTTCCTCGACCCTTTTCTGATGTGGCCCAGCGTTGGTTTTCTTTGCCCTGATTTTGAGTTGCTTTTCCTGACTGGCGTCGATGCCTTCCTGAGTAGCGCGGTTCTGGATCTGGCAAAGAACAGCTGCCCTCGAATGTCTTGAGAGAGTCACAGCTGATTTGAACGTCTCGAAACAGCGAGGGCATTGATGTTCGGGAAGCCTGTGACTTCGAAAGATATGTTCCCTGATTGATGTTAGTCGGTTTCCATGTACTTCGGGAAAGCTGCTTTACTTGACTCTGTGGACTGTCGTCCACCCAGGACCAACGCAGCTTCTTGAGTTTTCATATTGTGCTGGGTTATGCTTGTAGAAGGGGCATGCAAAACGTTGTGACGTTGAAGCCTTTTTGGACCTTTTCGTACTCCTTGAGCCCTCATCGGTATCGTCGTCCGAAGATTCCTTGACATCCACACAACCGATGGGACGCTTCTTCGACTGGCCCAAAGTCGCCGTTTTTCGTTGGGTTTGGCTTACAGCATTTCCAGCTGTAGTCGATCCATCCAACAGACCCGGAAGCTCCCGCTCCATGCCAGAGATCACCTCTTCATCAGATAGTTCAGTTATCTTCCCAGGTGCGTATTCTTGTGGTGGAAATTGCGAATTCTCGCCACTATCCCATATGCCTAGAGTATTATCCGGCCATGTATTGTTGGTGTAGATCGGGAGATTGAATGTGTGGGACTGGTGCTCATTCGATAGATTGCCAAAGACGGCGTCGCCTGAACCAGATGAACTCTGACTTGGATCAGGACCAGGAAATCTCCTAGAGCCAGTAGACCATGGATGGCAGTCTGAAGCACTATGGCGCCGGTTCTTTTGGCGAACCGTCCGCAGCACGAATCTGGTACCTAGTAACATTCGAACCAAGGTTCGCAACTTGTTACTGACAACCTCCCTGTTCGGAGAGTTGCCCGGTTGGACGAGTGATTGAGAAGGTGGACCAAATGGCGCGGTCGGCCATTGCCAGTCAGTCGCCGCCCAGAAATTGGTTTGGCTGTTGAAAGTAGGTCGACTGGGAAACGCCAAGTCTGCACTGTGATATCCATTGGACAAGGCACTCGTGATCAGCGGAGATTCTGAAGTGTACCCATCCTGTGGAAGGGTGTTGAGATTGGTGTTGATGGCGCTGAGACCTCCAGGCACAGCCCATGCAAAATTGGCCACCGGCTTGTTATAAGAAGCGCCTTGAGGTTGGAATTGGTTGTTAATGTCAATGTCGGGTGCAGGTGAAGGATTAAACATTGCAACGTTGTGTTGGTATAAGGAAGTCGCCGAAGTTGATCTGTGGCGCAGCTTTACTATTGGTTGGTTGCCTCAGCTGGGAATGTCTTCTTTATTGCTATTTGTTCTGCACAATGACTGACTGTGGCTACTTATAAAGAGCACGAAGTGTCTCGAGTATAGCTGAAACTCGGTTCAAGAAACAATAGATGGGAACAGGATATTGCACAAAGAAGCCGGGAATTGGAGTGAAGGCAAAAGTGAGAGCCGTGAGCCATGGGGGCCAGGCTTACATTTATGCCGGAGGCCTGTTTCCTTCTCTGCGCACCTGCGCGTTGCCTTTTTGGTTGCGAACCAGACAGCTGAGTTGGATCCGATATAAGGCGGTCGACCGCCCCCAAAAGTGCAACTCAGCGGCCCCAAGAGTTGCATTTTACGAGACCATTTCAACTCTGACTTAACCAGGATTGAACACAAGTTCCGTATGCTGCATGCTTGGCAGATCATCCTTTTCAAACACAAGATGGGAGAACTGGGCACATGACTCAAGCGACTCGTAAAGGTAATTAATTGACCAATCGTGGCTGAACATTCTCTACAGAACTTGACAAAACCACTAATCTAAGCATACATACCTAACTTAAACATAAAACGAGAAACGAGAAACGAGATTATTAACCTAAAATTTAGTTTATCTCAGACTTATTACCGACTCAGATTCCTTTAATTAAGAAAATACTCTGGGAATAAAATCTGGTTGAGGCTCAAAACTTGACTGATGCAGTCAGCTCAGTCCAGTGAGGCTGAGTTCTGCCTTACGGGCACTGCCCGCTGAGTTGTGCATGCATACATACATGGCTCATCAACAATACTAGATGGCACGTAAGAGCACGAGTCACAGAGGATGGGTACACAAGCCAGTAGGAGGCTTAAGATGATTTGCACATCTTCCTAATGGGTATGTCTGAAACCGACTTCTTTGAACGCCCTGGAAAACGCCTGACACCTTGCATAACGTTACCGACAGAGATCTTTTACTCGACCTGCGAGACCGTTTCATTCACTTGCTCATTCCACTCAAAACCTGTGTATCATGTAAGCTTGATGGCTAAAAGCACTGGGGGTTCTTTTGGTTTTGGGGATCATACGTTGACGACACATTGGGCATTGCCCCCTTGATGAATCTTGCTTGATCCATTCCATGATACAGTGCTGAACAGCACAACACAACCACAGTCAGCGATGTATACAATAACAAAAGAGATCGGGTTAAGTTCGAACCATGTGAAAGTTGTGGCCGCATTTCCCCGATACTGAAGATTGCGTCAGTCAGTTCCTAGACTTCGTTTGGTTTCCCCGACATGGGCTGATGTTTACTTACACAAGCTGCAGTCGTCGCCTGGGTATTTACAAGTCGGACACGTCCCGTCAAAGTGGACCTGGCAGATACCACAAACATCGTCTTCTGGCAAGTCCCAGCGCCATGTGGCCACTGAATTCCACTTCTTGATGGTGATTTTCATGATGCTTTGGTTCAATAATCTGTAAAGGACAAAGGTCAAATTGAGTTTCTAGGATATAGAAAAAAGGTCGAGCGTCAAAGCAAAATGCCCGTGCAGCCCGTAGAAAGAAGAAGGGTCAAGGTTTGAAGCACTAACGCATTCGTGGGGAGGCACATGAGCTGAGGTGAAACGGGCAGCCAGAGTGGATTCCATCCTCCAGGGCTGTGATGGTGGGTGGGCGCCTTCAACCAATGCTTCAGTGACCTCATCTGCCTGAAAACCACCCACTGAACAAATTGCAACCCGCTGTAGAATCCCCCGCCAACCCGTCCACCGTCATAACCCACCATTGAAATGACTGATGGAGGTGGTCCAAGCTCCAATCATGGACTGCAATCGCCAACTTCGTCCGCGCCTGCTGCGCTGCATCGTTAACCGCACTAGCTAAAGGTATCAAAGTTGACTCGATTGGTCGTCATCAACTTTACCTCACTTCGACTTTACACTTTCTTTGGATTTCTGTTCCCACTAACTGATGCGGACGTAGACGGACAGTTAAGCCTTTTGCTAACTGTCTTTTTTTCTTGTTCTGGACGTCTGGCTCGCTAGTAAAGTCCACCCGGTTGACTCTGGCTCTGACTCTTATCATCCACTTCCTGAACTTGCCCTACGTCAGGTAAACTGAGCCTCCGCAACACCATCTTCCTCCTCACAACTCGACACACGTCATATCCATAATGGCGTCCGTCGCATTCAGCCGCTCAACAAGAGCAGGCATTCCTCAATGGAGCTCCAAGGTTTTCCGACCTACCCTCCTCACCCGCCGAAACCTCTCATCATACCTTGTTTCGCCGCAAGAGCTTCACGAAGCCCTCAAGAAGAACCCTCCGTCATCCATTAGTACCGATCCTCGAGTCATTCCTCTCTGCGCCTCATGGTTTCTTCCCAACGATGGGCGATCCGGAATCGAGACGTTTCGCGAACAGAGAATCCCCAAGGCTCGATTCTTCGACCTCGACAAGCACATTGACAAGCGCAGTCCCTACCCTCACATGCTTCCCAATGCTAAGACTTTCGCTGCTGCCATGAGCGGGCTTGGAATTCGAAAGGAGGACACTGTCGTGGTATACGACAGCAAGGAGCTTGGCATCTTCAGCGCTCCCCGCGTGGGCTGGACATTAAAGGTTTTCGGCCACCACAAGGTCCATGTGCTAAACAACTTCAAGCTCTGGGTGGAACAGGGTCTACCGACAGAGTCAGGAGAGATCTATACTGTCGAGTGCCGGCCTTATCAGATTCCAGCTATGGATGAGAACCGCGTCGCAAGCTTCGAGCAGATGATGGAGATTGCTCAGGACCACAACAAGGAGGGCGCTGAGGGTGTTCAAGTTATTGATGCCCGACCTAACAACCGTTTCACTGGTGAAGCTCCTGAGCCTCGCGAGGGTCTCTCCTCTGGTCACATGCCCGGGTCTATCAACATCCCTTTTAGTTCAGTGCTGGACCCTAAAACCAAGGCTTTCCTCCCCAAGGACGAACTCAAGAAGCTATTTGCTGAGAAGGGCGTCGATTCAGAACATCCTATTGTGTCAAGTTGCGGTACTGGTGTGACCGCTTGCGTGATCGAGACTGCTCTCGAGGAGGCTGGCGTTGGATCGCCCGAGTCTAGGAAAGTCTACGACGGTAGCTGGACGTAAGTACCTCACTCGGAAAGTTCATGATGTGAATTGCGCTGACAAAGATGATAGTGAATGGGCTCAGCGAGTGCAACCTTCAGAAAACCTGATCATTAAGACAGCGAAGGAGTAATGAAGGCTGGTGGTTCAAATGTCTAGAAGGAGTCGGAGTACGTGGTAGTTGAGCTGCGATACCCCCAATTAATGATGGCCTGGAGTTGCCAGGCGTGTACGAAGAACATGCATACCCCATTCCCCTCTGGTTGAAGTCAGTCTGCTGCGTAATGACTTGTGGTTTCTGCAATGGAAGTGAAAAATGGTTTCTGGTTGTCACTTTGTATCCCGCCTCTCTACATACTAGTTTCTGAGTATATTTTATATACACGAAACGATTGGTTGATGGAATTTTTAACGTGGGATTGTAGAACATGACTTCAGTGATAATTATATCCACCTACTGGACGGGCCAGGGTTCCAAGTTTGCCGATCAGTCATGACGGGCGGGGTGTTTAGACTGACCGAGATAAAGATCCCTGTCATTCTCGGTGAGATCAAGGTAAAAATCTACCCCCACTATTTCACACCTTGCTGGTCAGATTCTCGCCTAAACTATCAGGCACCCCCTGAATTAGGGCTCGCTAAGTGCACATTCCAATTTGTGTGCTAGACCCCGCTGGCGAAAAAGTTACCAGCATTGAACGCCAACACCAGCACTTTGCTCTTGCGCAGCACCTAACTTCTCCTTCCCACCCCAGCGCAATCAACACAATCAGACACAATGGCTGACCGAGGAACTTCTCGTGGCGGTGGTTTCGGATCCCGAGGCGGTGATCGCGGCCGAGGACGTGGTCGTGGTCGTGGCCGTGGTCGCGGCAAGAACGAGGAGAAGGAGTGGCAGCCCGTCACCAAGCTCGGTCGTCTCGTCAAGGCCGGCAAGATCAACAGCATGGAGGAGATCTACCTGCACTCTCTCCCCATCAAGGAGTACCAGATCGTCGACAACTTCCTGCCCAAGCTCAAGGATGAGGTCATGAAGGTACGGAACAACAGAACCCCATGCCGATTTTGCGAATAGCCTCAAAGAAGAGGACGAATCCGAACGATGCGACGGGAAAGGAATTACGGACGAGAAGAAGCGGCTTTGCTAACATGTGTTTTTCTCAACTTGCAGATCAAGCCCGTCCAGAAGCAGACCCGTGCCGGTCAGCGAACCCGATTCAAGGCCATTGTCATCATTGGTGACTCCGAGGGCCACGTCGGTCTCGGTATCAAGACCTCCAAGGAGGTTGCTACCGCTATCCGCGCCGCCATCATCATCGCTAAGCTCAGCGTCATCCCCGTCCGAAGAGGTTACTGGGGTACCAACCTTGGTCAGCCTCACTCCCTGCCTTGCAAGGAGTCCGGCAAGTGTGGTTCCGTCACCGTCCGTGTACGTATAATCCGATCAAAGATACGACCCGATATGAAAGAACTGAAGAAAACTGACAACATATATAGCTCATCCCCGCTCCCCGTGGTACTGGCCTCGTTGCCTCTCCCGCTGTCAAGCGATTCCTCCAGCTTGCTGGTGTCGAGGATGCTTACACCTCTTCCGCCGGTTCCACCAAGACCCTCGAGAACACCCTCAAGGCTACCTTCGTTGCCGTCTCCAACACCTACGGTTTCCTCACCCCCAACCTCTGGAAGGAGACCAAGCTCATCCGAAGTCCCCTGGACGAGTTCGCCGATACTCTCCGCGAGGGTAAGCGATACTAGATTGGGAATGTTTTATGACCTGATGGGAGCTGGAAACTGGTGCCGCGGAGTCACGAATCCATTGTGTTTCATTGCATAGGTTGGCCGGTTAGGACACTTCAGATCGTTAGGCTATGGTGAATGATGGCTTAACGGTTTGAAATGAAAAAGAAATTTCATCTTTCACGTTGCGTTTTAACGATTTAAAATAATGGTTCCTTGTTATCTGCCTACATGTGATAAAAGCCATGGTGAAAACAATCAATTGCAAAGCAAGTCAAAGCTTGACAACACAAATGCCCCTCGAACTAATACAAAGAACGCCAATATCTAGTAACTAATATGGAGCAGACTAGTGAAGCTTACAACCCCAATCCATTAGTCCGACTCGCTCAGAGCTTTGCGCACTGATGCTGACGTCTCTTCGTCTGTATATTCAACACTTGTCGGAGATTCTGGATCTTCTATCGTTAGATTGAGCCGGTTTGACGTAAGGTGGCGGGGTCGTGATCGCTGTGACTGTGGCATTTGGACTAGTTGCTCACCTTCTTGTTCAGCAAAGGGAAGGTTATCCTGTCCATATGCGACACTAGACTCTTCAGGGACCTCGGAAATTGGTTCTGTTGCAAAGTCATCCTCGACTGGGGGCGCATGCTCAACAGAGGAAGAATGGGGGAATGATGGTATCGTTGGCGAGGGGAGCTCTTCATCATGAGGCCGTCGTGTTACCAATTCCTCCATCTCAACGTCAATATCGTCGTTGTCCATAACGTCAAGCATCTCTACAGAGTTCTCGTAGTCTGAATCTTCGGAAGACTCAAGTCGAGATCTGCTCTTAGGGACGTCACGGGGGTGAACCTCCGGCAGAGCTGTTGGGTCATCTTCCACTTGTCTACGACCCATGAGCGCCCCAAGACGGTAACGCCAGGTTGGCGGCTGCTCTGTTGGCACAATTCCTAGCCTACATTAGCAAAGGGCATCCATATCCTGTGACCTGGAACTTACCTCTCTTGATATAGTCCTCGACATACTTCTTCTGCAGAGGAGTGTCACCGAGGAAGTAGTGTGGCGGGCCGGGCGCGAAAGTACGACGGGAGTTTGCCAAGTCTGCAAAAGTCACAACAAAATCTTCCCCGAGTCCTGGGATGATTTGATCATGTTGCTCGGATGTGTTTGTGTCTTCGATCGGACCTGGAGATATTGCAATGTCTTCAGTCGGGATTGAAGGCACTGCAGTGCCTTCGGCAATATCTTCAGCAGTATATTCGTCCATCTGTCGTCTCAACCTCGTAGCTTTCCTACCTCTCTCCTGTTTAATAAGTCGAGTGGGTGACAATGGAGGTGTGGCGATAGGTGAAGGAGGTGCTGGCTTTCTTGAAATACCCCCAGAGAAAGTTCCAGACCTGATTCTCTCAGCCGTCGTTTCACTCTGCAGATGCAACGGCCAACGGTTCATGTCCCAGTGTCGTGGCGCCCTGGTTTTTCGTCCAGGGTGTGCAAAAGACCACACTGGCTCATGCCGACGTGGTAATTCAACCGTGAAGCCGTCTTGATTGGTGTACCGATCAATGCGGCTTGGGAAAATCATACTTTTGTTCTCATATGCCTCGCGAATAATCCCTTTCCTGATTGTTTCACGGATCAAGGTGTCTCCTGGATAACCTTTGTTGACAGGACGCATCTCCCAAGTCGGGTCGTAAATCTCTGGCTCCATCATCCTGATGATATCTTGATACGCGGGCGTGACGCGCTTGAGACTGCCTTTCTTTGGATTCTTATCCTTCTTGTCTGGCCGCTCTCTAGCATCAGAATCCCACATTCTGGTAACCAAGTCGACAAAGTTGCGGTTCAGCTCTTGCTGCCTGGGAGTGAGCTGGCGTTTGATTGTCTCCTGCTTTGCTCGGAGGTCATGAATGGTCTTTCCAAGCCGAAAGCAAAGGCATCGGTAAAAGTCTTTCGTCTTTCGCATATCTTGCTGCAGCTTGCTGCTCTCAACATCGGAAGCACCCCCCGCAAGCTCTTCCCAACTGCGGAGGTTTTCGATTTTGGGGAGTCCGAACATATAATCTCCAAGGTCCGCTGACTCTTGAACACTGATATTTGTTGAGATTGTGTCGATCTCGTCCCTTTCGTGACTGGTTTCGGCATTCTCTTCGCCTTTCTTGATGTTTGCAAGGTCCACGCCTTGCACGAAGGCATCAAGGTCTTTGTCCATATCGAGCCACCTTACACGCTGCTCGGGGTGAAGGTTGGCCTCGGCGCGGTAAAGTCTATATCCACTTCCCTCAGTTCCGTATATTGTGATAAGCCCTGTCTCATTCTGGAGGTTGAGAGCGTTTTCCCAAGTCTCGTTTTCAGAGAACCTCCAGCGTTTCACTGGACCATCACAATCCCGATTGAGTTCTTGCATGAAGTCCTCAAAGGTGTAGCCGTGAACAATTGTTGTGCCCTCTCCGTAGAACATTCTCGTGACTCTTGCCTCAAAAATGTCGAAATGAGAACCGCTTTTGACTTCTTTGGTTCTGTTCGCCATCTTCTTGTTGATCGAGTGTTCACCCAGTAATCGCAAGAAGCCTTCCTCTTTAGGCCTGATATGTATCAGATCTCGAGAGTCAGGTACGAGATCGTCCTTATAGAACTTCAGGTCGGTTATTTCCCAATTCTTTCCTTCCAATCCGTCAAGTAGGCTTTGGGAAACAATTGTCATGAACTTCCGTGATGTTCGTTCTTTCTGCAATAGTATCCGGTCTTGCAGGGCTTCGCATCTCTTTAAGAGCAAGCGGGTCTTCTTCATTTCATGATCCAAACAGTCGTGAGCGTAAGGCCCTTTGAAGTTCTTAGGAAGATCCATAATCGGCTCTTTGCGATTTTCCCACAGCTTGTGGCCATGACACTCTTTGACGGCGTGCTTGTATTCCCAATCTCCCCAGTGGCGGTCTGCCCTTGTATACCATTTATGCGCAAGTGTGAAGCCGAAAGGATCTCGAGACTCTTTTTCAGGGACCTCGGCAACTTGCATGGTAGGAATGATAATGCCCGCGTCTGGCTTCTCGGGTATCTTGGGCTTGGGTAGGACGAGAGTACGGAAGACATCGCAGACGGCAAGGTTCTCAGCATTGTTCAGATGACTTAAGGATTGCTGAAGAGCTGCCCGCCGAGTGCCCCGGAGCGTGGCAAATGCCCTAAGTGCGTTTGGACTGAATTGTTTCTTTTCAGACTCTGCCTTAAACTTGGCTTCAGCTGCTTCAATCTTCTTGCATGTGGTCAATATAGTCGAGGATAGACATTCTTCGTAGGTGTCATTCTCAATACCCATCAGTCCTAGACGAGGATGTGCAGAGGCAGGTGTATATCCCCAGAAGTTAGGGGCCTCTGAGGTGTAACATTCGATATATTGGGAAAGTACCTTTGAGGGTACTTTATAGTGAACGTCGATCGCTGGACGGATCTTGTTGAGGAGCAGCTTCCTTTCACCCAAGTCTTCCTTCACTTTGTCCGACTTCTCGATGGAGTGATCTGTGCCCGGAAGAGGCGGTAGTCTTTTACTGCCCTTCGGCCACGCTGTATCAAAATTGAGGTTCAACTTGGGATTTCCATAGTGATACTTCTGAAATACCGAATGTGCGTGAAGCATCTCAATGACCTCACGTAGATCAGTGCCCCATGCCTCGCCTCGATAGTTGTGAGTGAGATATGAGAGATACTCGGTCAGCTCCGCAAACTTCTGACTCCAATTCAAGGTCCTGTCGATATCTTCATCGGCGAGGAAGTTCCTGGCTCGATGGAGGAGAACCCTGGGTTGTTCCACCTTCCATCCTTTGTAAGGGTAAAGGTTGAAGTCAAGGGGATATCCCCCACGAGCCTCGGTCAGCTTATTCAGCTGAGAGTTGAGCTCGGTCAGTCTGTTTCGCAGTTCTTCATTCTTGGATTTAGTTGTCTCTTGTTCTTTGGGGCTGGTCCGAGTACTCATCACAAAACCCGGTATCACCGGCGTGTGGACAGGCGTAGGCTGATCACCTCTATTGCTTGTGGCCCCAGCCGGCTCAATATTGATAGTGGGAATTTTGGGCAAACCAGAGGGAAGGCCTGCTTCGAATCGAATATGTTTTACTGATTCGCCTTTCTGGCTTTTCTTTTGCCGAGTTCGCGATTGCAGCGTAAGGGTTCTTGTTACTCTCGCGGATGCAGGGGCTACTATAGGTATCGGTATCTTGCTTAATCGTGGCACACATGAAGAGAACGTACCACTTGAATCATCACCACTATGTCTTGATTCTGTATTAAGCCGGGCCTCCCTCTTTGAGCTGCGTCGTGAGTCGGGTGAGCGGCGAGACTGGGTTTTTGATGAGCTTTGCCCTTTACGACCCGTCAAATCTTGATTGCCATTAGTATATAGTCTGCACAGAAAAGAGTGATCATACCGTCAAAACGTGCTTTAAGGCCCAAATGGGGATATCTACTGTCAAGCAGCTTGGTGGCAGCATGCAAGAAGGCAGGCGATTCTCTGATGAAGTCTTCCAGATTTTCATCTAAAAGCAACTGTCGGAGGGCAGAGCCGAACGCCGGGAAATCGTTGTTTTGCTGGAAGTTTGTATAGGCTTGTTGAGCTTCGTATGGGAGACTCTCGAACCGGAAGCGGAAAGACATGAGAATGGTTTCTTGAAGAGATAAGCATATTATTTCGATCGCTCATTGAGTGTATCAGCTCACCTATGTGCTTCCGAACTTTGTCAGAACGGTAGCCAAGCCGTGTCCCTTCAGAAGCGGCTGGCGTAACATCAGGAGAGGCGCCTCGACTTGGATCAGACTCCGCCATCATGTAATCTTTGTAGGTGTTTCAAGTGAGCTCTGTGTATTATCGGTGAGTGTGAGTGCGCATGTGGAAAAGATTAGGAATAGATGGGACAGTGTACGTAGAAGTTGAAGAAAAAGAAGAATGAATAGAAGGGACGGAATGATGAATCGAGTCAAAAGTTTGGATACCTAAGTTTGTATAGACTCAAAGGAGTCATCTTGCTATCTAGAATGGACAAAGAGGTTCTTTCAGGTACTAGTATAGAGCATAGGCGTATTCTAGGACCCCATTCACAACAGGTGCGACAAAGAGGTCGGCGAGCCCGTTCCACCTTGAGCACAGAGCTTTTGTTGGAATGTGCCAAAAATACACTTATGAGAAGGTGAAAGAGACCAGGATACAATCGCGTTCGGAATCTCAATGAGGGATGGGCTGCCAATCCGATGTTTCTTTGTTCACCAACAAAACGCCACATCTAATGTGGTGGTCTTGCCTACCAACCAAGGGGGCAAAGAAAGGAAGAAAGAAGGTCGTTGGCTCACGACTTAGTTTTGAGGTAAAAGTTCGAATAGATTAAACAGAAAATCAACTGTCATCTGCTCATCTAGCACTCATCTGCTCATCTAGCACTCATCTGCTCATCTAGCACTCATCTGCAGACAGCGCAGGCTCATCGTAAGCAAGTATGGCAGGTGGACGCAAGACAAGCACCAAAAAGGATCCTGAGAACCAGAATCCGCAGCGAGACACCACAGGAAATATCACACGTGCCCTCGAGCCCGGATGGCGTCCAGGACGTGATCCAGCCAACATAGAAATCAACCTCGGAGTAAGACGAAGCCAGAGGGTTAGAGCAAGAAACGAAGAGGAATCTTTTCAAGAATCGACTCGTACGGCAGAACGGCCATATGGGAACACTTCAACGGATAACAGAGTTCATCGACCAGATGAACAACAAGCATCTACATCCAGCTCATCCGGAGTGGTTTCCCAGACTTCCTCTGGTGCACATGCGCCCTCGGCCAGAGTCCGGCGACCAGTCCCGCCTGATTGGGAACCACCATTGATCATCGGTGCATCACTTGGAGAGAACTTGAGTCGTATGGAAATAGCAGAACGATCAGTACTCCAGTGGGAAGCTATCATCGCGAACACTCGTAGAACACAGCCGAGGGCAGATCTGTCAGGCCTTGAAAAGGAACGCGACAAGGCTAGACAGGAATTTGAACAGATGGAAGAGTCTGATGAGAACTTGATACCTGTGTAAGTTAACTCAGTTGATGACAGCGGCATAAGCTGATTTCTCAGTGATGAACTTGAATCTACCAAGCGTCAGCGTATCCAGAAGCGTATCAATCTACTCACAGCGTCACTTGAGCGAAATGAGTGCCCAACTGGCGATACAAACATTCGTGCTGCAATAAACGCGTACAGGACTGAACAAATCAGGTGCTGGGACAAGTGGACACTTCTCTATGCGGGTCATTTGGCAGACTTCTGCCCCTCGTATGAATCCTTCACGCACGATAGAGAAGAGAGACTCGACCGGTACTATAGTCAGTATGGTGAAGGATGGCTCTGGTATGAACCTCCTCTCGCTCCGAGAGGAAGCAACCAGACCGAGCAGCTCATGGCAGCCACTTGGGCACAGCCTTCTGCTGAGAATGGGCCATTAACAGAACACAGGCCTTTTTCTTGGGATATATCCATGGGCTTTCAGCGGGTAACGGGGTTTCACCGTCGCGAGACTCGAAGCTTGCACAGACCCGGACATAGGAAGAATGGAAAAGTTTTGCTGTATCCAACAAAGCTTAGGGAGCTTGGTCGGGACGAGGAAGACATATGTTTTGTCGAGGATGATGAAGACGACGAGACAGGAGCTCCCCGTGTGTGTTTCAAGATGTTGCTTGACAGCGGAGCCACTCATCCCTCTCTACACGGCACCGATCTACAGTATCTTGGTATTGATAAAAAGACGTACCCAGCCCAGACGCATATTTCTATCTCTACCGCCGACAGTTCAACTGCAGTAGCTAGGGTTTATGAGATGCGCATTGATGTCTGCCGACACAACGGGGAATCGCTTGTAGGGGATGATCCAGTTTTCCCCAATGAACGTCGACAGCTGGGTGGAATCGCACCAGTAATGGTACTGGTCCAATCCACAGATGATGAGAGCGAGCCGTTGTCTGAATGGTACGAAAAGGCCCTGAAGAATGGCGAAGACATCTCAGAGGAAGCGATGGCGAAACGGGGAAAAGGCGGCATAGAAGCACGTCTATCGGGTATGATTCCATTCCAAGTGTGTTACTTTGCAGGAGCTCCAGGGAAGTCGGGTTTCTGGTTTGGTGAAGACCGACGAGACATTCTTGGGGCAGATCGCATGCCAGGCCAACGACGGTGCGAGTTGCACTTGCCAGTCAAAGGCGCTAAACGTCCGGAAGAAGTTGAACATCTAGATCGCCCGACCGTCATTTTCGAACATCAAGGGAAAGATTTCAAGCTTCTCGACGCGGATTCCAGGGAAGACTCAAGCACCAGCTTATTGACCATCGAAGATGGAGTGAGGACAAGGCAAATGACTATGAAAGTCAGCAACAAACCGGGGAAATTGGTTGTCAAGAGGGTTCCCAAAAGTAAAAGAAAGGTTGAATCAGTTTCGCCGATTGCAAATGCAGGGACTCGAAAGAAAAGACAGAAGAAGTGTTGACCATAAGGAAGATTGCATTAGAATTCGTTCTTTTTTTTTTTTTGCCCCTTTGCATAGTCGCTGACATAGGTAGACAGGATGAAAACTGGGCGACTTGACGGTTTGAGGATATGTCATGCTATGAGTTGTTGCATCTTGATTGGCATGTTTCAGGCAGGTTCAGAAGCAACATGAAATTGAAATAGAAGTCCTAGATTATGGAGTTGTAAGGCAGGGACGGGAGTGTCAAGCCACAGTGGCTACCTTCCTGCCCGACGATCTGGATCTACAGCAGCGGGGATAACTGGGTTTAATTCCCGGTAGCCACCCGACGATATTAAAGGAAAGTCAATGCTTGGCAGGAATGGGAGTAGCTTCTTTGAAACAGTGTCGAAGTTAAATCAATATTTGGCAAGAAAAATTCAGCAAGTTGTAACTTGTGAGGCAGCTGGATATGTTGCAGATCTCAGTAAAATGTTGATGGGGTTTTGCAAAGACGTCCATACATCGATTGGATGTTGGTTACACCCAAGGCAATGAACGATCACATGGATATGAAGATCCAATGACATTCAATGACAGCATAGTCCATGTGGTGCCACAGCAACCACTGTGCAGCGCAGGTCAACCCAAGGGGAATAGCAGCCGATAGGGACTAGTCACGATTAACCTTATCAATCATAGATACCAATAAATAGGTAGGTAGTAGTGAAATTCTTATGAGAGAAAACACTATTGATACTATATGAGAATATATACATGCGCATCTACTTCTCAACACCGATATTTCTTGGCCCTTGCACTATCAAATGCAGTCAGCCTTAAGGCTCTCAAGGCTGCCTTGCGACACGTGAGAAAGGATTCAAAAATCTTCTGATTTGGTAGAAGCGCATTTGGATGCTGACAGGACCCTGACCCTAGTTGGCTAGTGATTATGCTGAGAAAAATGTTAGGGCTTAATTAAAGATGCGCGTCAATGGTATTGTTGTCCTGGAATGGGACCTCGAATGTCTCTTGTCATATTAATTCATTAACTTAGGTCATTTTGTTTTTAGTGAGGCTGTCTACCCAGGTGTCTATCTAAGTGAGCACTGCAACTCTCCACAGCTCCAGCTCCAGTTTCCTAGGTCTATTCCAGGTTCCCTTCCCTTCCATTACCTGCATACAGTACCTAGACTCCACTCTGCACTCCACGTTAGAGTGAGCCTCCATCCCATTCCATCCCATCTCATTCTCAGCCCCCATCTTCTGTATTCTTTTGGACCAGCTCCTCATCCATCCATTCTTTCAGCTACATTCGAATCCTTAGCACTTTTACTTAGCCGACCTGCTTCTTCCGGCTGCTTGGTCAGACTCATCTTGCGTCTAGCACAACCCCTCTCTTGTCCTGGACGTCATCATGGGAATGTTTTCACCCTTCTCGACAGCATAACGTCTTTGAATCTTGACTTTCCAACGCTTTCATCCATACTTGTGCCTCGAATAATTGACCAAAACACTGTCACCTACCCCCACTGTCTTGGCAACGTCGACGCACTGCTCCAAAAACAATCCGTTCGCTGAGAATAGTGTACCTTCCTGCAGGGCGACCTACTAAGAGTAATACGGTTTAACCGTGCTTTAGTGGGAGTTGGAGCCTGGGACAGGACCCAACACGAACACCCTCCGCCGTACTTCGCAGTTCTGGGCTGCCCTGGGCTTGTCCATAAGCTTTCCCCCATCATAACCAGGCACCTAAACTACCTGGGCTGCGCTACACCACTCTCAACAACGCTTTGATTCATGAACACCACTACCTCACCCAGTCCTCGATATTTACGTTCAAGTTTGGCATCACAACGCTCTGCAAACCCCGGCTCTGGCGTAGCCCGACGCTTTCGTCGCCTTCGGGGCTCAGCCAGCCACTCCCTCCGTTGCCGCTCCCACTTCGTCGCCGTCATCTTCCCCCACTCGATACCTCTAGGTACTGTACCTCAGCCAGGACGCTCGGCTCGACAGTACCTCCAAGACGTTACGCTGCATCAGCAAAACCACAATCATGGCGGCTCCTGCGAGCGTGAGGGTCTCGGGCCCTCCAAACAGTAGCTTTCTCGTGGGCTATCCTGGCATCTCGGCGACATTGGTATGTCAATTTCAACTCTAATTTGCTTACGCTTTACCCATCTTCAGTGCGCCAAACTCCATTATGCTGACATTACGGGTTTCTGTAGCCGCGCATCGAAGGAAAAGTCGAGATTCGTCCTGGTCAGGGCTTTTCGATGCCTGTGCCCGTCTCCCTTGTTCGAATATGCTTACAACGTCGAGAAACGATACACCCTGATGCCGACAGCCTTGCGAAACGACACCTAGGCGCCCCTCGCCGCGAAACGACGGACCTGGTCGGCAAAGAGCAGCTTCTTTTTCGCTGCTCGTCTGGCAAAGAAGCTGAGAAGATCATTGCCATGGATCTGCCTTTTGTTCTCTTCATCCCTTATGGGCGTGGTGGGGAGGAGTCAAACCGACGAATTCCTCCTGCGTCACTTCAGCTACCGAGTCGAACCGCCGAAACATACTACGAGCTCGTCGTAACGGTTCAACAAGGCCACAGTAACCAATACAAATACACTTTCCCGATACCGTTACAACGCTACGATACGCTATCAACATTCGGCATGTACAACAAGCCTGAATCAAAGCTAGTTACCAACGACAATATCGTACACCTCGGCATCAATCTACCGCGATGGAGTTATGGGCCTAGCGATCCTATTACAGTATATATCAAATTATCGCCCAACCTCGATTGGCTAAGTAAGGCGAAGCGCGTGACGATTGACAAGATTACCTTGACAGTCGAGGAGGAAATCACATATAATCCTGAGGGTGACGAACCTTCGAAAAAGATCAACAAAATCTCAAGACAAGTACAAGTGGTCAAGACGAAAATGCCAGAGGCTGGATATGCTACCAACGTTGGATTGGTGTTTCCCTCCAAGGACCTACGAGACCCGGACGGTGTTGTCAAACGAGGCAAACCTCAATTTCCTCTTTACGAGGTTACGTCCTTTACCACAACTTCAACGCTCTACAAGATAGAATTCTACTTGGTTATCAAGGTACGGCCCAAGTAGTTTCCGCATCTCGTTTGTGCTAACAATTCCAGGTTAATCTTAGTGGTGCTCGAGATGTCACGATACGACAACCGATCGTTATCTGCCCACTCGACCAGCAAGCCTGTAAGGAGGAAATGGATGCCATTGAACAAGCCGCAAAGGACGCCTCCCACGTCGACCCCAACAACCCGATGCTCCCCGCGCCGACCGTTATTCTCGCAAACGACCGCGATTCATTACGCGCATTGGGGCTTTGCATGGTGGGAGGGCAGAAGAAGCCATTCATCGAGTGATGGGCAGAAGGACAGAGGAATTGTTTCCAAGCAACTTTTCTTTTGCCATTGCGCCACGCTCATCCAACGACGATAAGATGTTCTCAGCGTCAACGTACCGCTACCGAGGCCGCGTCGGGAGAAACTCCCATATCAGGATTGAGCGTGAGGGTATTCCGGAATAGGGTTCGGTCACGTCATAATGAACACGAGGCCTGAAGAAGACGGAACTAAGTGGCTCGAGGTTGCCCTCCAGTTGAAGTATACCCAGGGGTGTTTGCATTTTGGGATGTGAGATGGCGAAGATGGGGTGGGACTCTTGTAATAATGGGCATAGTTCACGGCGTTCCGGAGGGCTCAGGTAAAGGAATACGCACAGGCAGTGGGCAAGTGCACGATCGATATGTTCAACATGTAGTATTGAGATGAATGAAATATATTGATGAGATATTGAATAAATTTATTTTAGCTCAATAGCAGCCACCGAAGTGACTGCAGAGTGACCAGATTCAAAAGAGGCAAGTGGAACTCAACAGATACTTACGTGACTTGGTTGGTACATGGGAAAGAGATTATTCTCCCTATGTGGCTTTTACAAAAGCTAAACAGCAAAAAATCAAAAAGATGAATTGAATCGCTATATGCTAACTGGAGGGTTCGAACCTCCGCGGTTTCCCACTGCGGGTTTGGTTTCTGATGAGAACCTAAACACAGCGCCTTAACCACTCGGCCAAGTTAGCGATGATGATTCGTTGTTAAACATATACTTGCAATCAAGAAACATGTACTATTCAATCAGACGGTGGGGTAAGAAATATCAAGCTCAATGCTTCATCGATGTAGAAAATTATCTTCCAACATCAAAGCTCGCCAATCGCCCCAAAGTTTTACCAGGATTCTCAGCCGCTATACACAATAATCCAGGCCGATTTATATCCAACTTGAACCACACAAAGCCCTTGCTCTCTTATTTCCAGTCATGGCTTTTGACGACGACGATAATCCCCATGCCTTAGCACAGCCTGTTGCAGGCACCAACGGAGCTGCAGCAGAAGATGCCGACGAGGACGCGCCCGACTACAAGCTCTTTCTTTCCATGTTCGACAAACATGGTGTCTCGAGTAAAGCTATTCGAAAGGGCGAGAAGGATTTTGAGTCACATGGTACTCGTGCACAGGATGGTCTTCTCGAAGCGAGCCGTAAGGTCATGGATAATGTGCTTGGCTACACAAGGATACATCGCGAAGATGCTTGGGTTCGAGGATGGTGTTTTCCGGACTGGTGGGCTGAGATAGAGCAGGCTGGAGAGCAAGAGGGGCTTTGGTTGCGCGACAGAGTTGTCATGATCGAGCATGAGCGCGGAACTTGGCAGAAGGACATCGGAAGAGCGATACCAGGCAAGGTTGAGCGTTTGGGTACAGGACGACTTTGGCTTTTGCCCGAGGAGGCTCTTTACCTGGTAGAGAGAGGGACCATGGATCTCTGGTGGCCCAATCGACAACTGGAGGAGATTCTTCCCAATGCCGATGGTAAAATGAAAGCCGGTATGGGGCCTGATGACTACGATGTCGGCCTGCCCTTGAGTCTTGAGGCAGCATACTCGCTTCTTATCGGCAACGAGGGCGAGAGAGGCAGACTCACGTTACCTCAATATCAGGTCTACTCACACCTGAAGCGCGCAGGCTTTTATGTCCTTCGCGCTCCTCCTTATGAAGCACCTACGACAACACCCCAGTCTAAGACTCTATGGCAATGGATGTTTTCGTTCTTTGGCTCAGAAACACAGACAATACGAAACCCATCTGGACCTCTTGTTCAACCAGGTCTATACCGCGCGTATAGACCTATCTACGACCAACTTGCCATCCTTCCCCGCCACAAGCCACTACCTACACCTCCCGTGGTTCATCCTCCACGAGACCCATACCGAGTCTTTTGGCACGTATGGAAATCAGGCGGTCCCCCATTCTCAAAGAAGAACCCCCCACCACCCAACTTCCGCATCGCGGTAGTTGATGCTGGCGACACATGTGTCCCGACACTGGAGGAAATCGAGGCTCTCATGGAATCCACACCTTACGATCCACCCAATGAGAGCTGGCAGGGCCCTGGACGAATGCATCAGCGATTAAAGCACGGACATCGCAACGTCTTGGTTGCGATCGTAGATCGCGGCCTTGTCAACTTTATGAGATTTGGAGAGGGAGCGTTTGGAGAGGAGAGACTGTTTGAAAGATTTGACAACAGGGGCGGACAGAGAGGCGGCAAGAAGACGGGCCGTGGTGGTGGTAGGGGACGTGGTAGGGGTAGAGGTCGTGGAAGAGGAAGAGGACGATAAAGTGCCGGGTCAAAGAATGAGGGCATCAATACCATAACATGAATGATGAATTGACGTCAGAGTCTTAAGTACATTATGCTTGTTTACTGTGTTGGATGATGTAGTAGTCGAGCTGACGTGTGTTGTGTTTGATGTTAGTTGGAGTAATAGTCGGGATGATCTGGTTGGCTTACAACTTCTGCTGCGTTGGCAAACTGAGCAACTAGCAAGTATAGCAAGTATAGCAAGGAACGATTTGGGTATAGGGACCGAGGGACTAAAAGGTCAATCTGTCTGTAAACATTATGAAGAACCCATACTGTACTTGTTCGAAGGTAGTCAAAGTCCAACCTCGAGTTGTTCCTTGCAATATGGTGAGTTCCTGCTGCAGTAGTCCATGGCAGTAATCCATCACCATAAGCTATCATCACAGAACGCACATCCGGAACATACAGTCTGAAGCTAGTCCTCCATAGTACTTCCTGCGCCAATGAGCTAACTGTCACCTGTGAACATTGAATGATTCACATGTTTCGAGTTCAACCAGTCGCAACTTGGTGCTACCCGGGAGCTGTTTCACAAACAACACATTTTCAACACAGCTCAGCCGGCTCACCTTCAAAGCTTCGGGCCGGAGCTACTTCAATGAGCAAAGACCGTGTGGATTGTGCCAGAGACCGAAAGGAATGCGTGTTTGTTCCAACGGGAAGCGAATCGCAGGCGATTATTCCGAGACACGTTTTGGTATTGGCTCACAACTCCAGGGAACTCAGTTATCAGAGGGAAACATTTCACAACACACCGTACGAGCACACCGAAACCAAGACAGGTATAATGATAATGAATAACAACGCAAGACAGTAATTGGCGTAACTATGAGTTATCAAGACTAAACCGCTCGCGACGATACGATTTCACAAGTTGAGACTTGCATAACTAGAAGAGGCACAGCAACTACAAATACATTAGTACGGCGTCAAGGAGCCAACGAGATACACCAACGTCACAGCGGGTTACGTCGGCTGCTCTCAAAGCAGGAGAAGGAAAGAAAGTTGCCCAGAAAATTTCTTTAATTATAATTTAGACAGGGGTCATTGAACTGTCGGGACTTGACTTGGGTGGGCGAAAGAAAAAAAGAAATGGGTCGATCGTGGAGACCCAAAGTTGGTTGGCGTCAGGTTTAATGTCCCAGGCTGGACAAGGAAACTTTGACGACTGGATCTGATGACTACTGAGTCATGTAGTAACCCTTAGGTTTTGTGAGTCTTTTCAGGAGTGTTGCTGTGAATGATTGGGTTAATTCTGATTGAAACCTGATTAATGCGAGCATGTCCTCGAAGACAGAGAGGATGGTATACGAGTTATGTGCTCTTACGCCATTGGTAAAGAGCCTGTCTGACAAGGGCCTCATGTTATTCAATTTCTTCCGTAAGCACTTGTGAATAGACAATATCTCGATTGACTGACTGTGTCGGCGACCTCCAGATAGAGAGACGCTGACGAGAAGTTACTCCGTCGGTCGACCTGGCATAATCTCGTGAGTTGAAGACAGGAGCGGGCGTTGTAGCGGCATGGATTTATTTATCCGGTTTAGCCCTGACTTATTATGTATGTGCAGTGTGGTGCAGCACCGAAGCGAACTGTGCTGTTGATGTATGGGTTTTCACGGTTGATACCTTTTTTTAGTTTCACTCGGCAGTTTCGCGGTGTAATGAGGTTAATACGAATGTTGGCTCTCTTCATTCTCTGAGTTGTCATTGAAGTTGACAACTGCATGGTCACTGAAGTTAGGAGTTCAGGACTAGTCCATAAGAGAAGGGTTTGTGTCAAGACTCTAAACTAGACATAAGGAACGAATAACCGGAGATATGTGAGTTGAAGACTCTAGCAAGAAATTGAGCCTGGAAGAACTTCAGTTGTTGACAAAGAAGGGGAGCAATTGGAATCAAGGGCGTGTATCAGCTCTAGATAGGGCGTGCGTATAAGCGCGGGATGGTAATTGAACCATGAAGTTGCGAGCGAGATTGCAGTTTTCCCTCAGAAACATAAACAGCTATGATTGGCTACTGCAGTTACTTGCGACAAAGCAATGCTATCTGATTGGTTAGAAAGGGTAGAGTATGTCATCATAATCATATGTAATGTATTCTATTGTATCTGTACTGGCGTGTATACTTTTCCGGCATTGTAACAGAGCGGCTTCAGAGTTGTTGAATCAATGCTTTGACTTTGAATGTAGCCACAACTCAAGGTTTCAGTTTAATAAATGCCGAACTGAGAGCAATTTCTGTGGTGGAAATCGGAAGATCGAGAGAGGCGAAAGCACGGTGACTTTATATACCAAGCATCGATTGATTGTCCAGATTGAGGCTTGTGACTATTGAATCGATCCGTCCATAGTGGCATCATGGTCGGTATCAAAGCCCAATCCGTTCTTGGCGCTGCTGCTAAGAGGCGGTGTTGCGTTGCGCTGCACTGCAGAATGGCTGAGGCGATCAGTCACAAGATGGTGAATCAAGTTAGGAGTACTGAGTGGTAGGAGAACGAGGACGAGGTATTGTACCACTGCTTGATTTGGAATCTCGTATCCTTGGCATTTACCAAGTCTAACTAAGCCTTGTCCCGCCTTTCTCACCTTTGTTGATCACTTGTGATTGAGTTGTGTAGGCGGTGTCGAGTTGATAACTAACTGCATACATACATAACCTCGATCAAGTGTGAGGGGAAGGTTAGAGTGAGAGAAAAAAAAAAAAGGCACAGACTCAGTTAAGTTG
>NW_022157970.1:0-63375 GCF_003316985.1 Fusarium coffeatum
ACAACAACAACAACAACAACCACCACCAATTGATATTCGAGGGCCGCCTAACATGCAGGCTTCGTTACCGAGACTGTTCCAGCAAGGACCCCCGGACGCCTCACCATATCCATACCGAAGGCCAGACGATTCCGCATCTCGGCACGGGTCGTATATTCAGTCCGGCGCACCATCCATGCCCCAACAGGCTGGCTACGCCCCTCCTTCAGTGCCCGGAGCCCCTTCGCCTTATGCTTCCTCTGCTCGCCCCTCGATCATGGAGAATCAACCAATGACTTCCCCAAAGTCGCAAAGGAAAACTAAGGGCCATGTTGCTTCTGCATGCGTCCCTTGTAAACGAGCGCATCTCCGGTAAGGCCTCTCCTCTATTCACCCATCAGCTAGACATGCTAATATTCCACTAGCTGTGATGGTATGTTTTCAAACGATTCTTTTTGGCGGTTTTGTCCTTTCCCCTACTCTCATCTGTTGTGGAAGCGACCAAAACCTTCCCATGTTACTCCGAATGGCAGGACGTTGGTGGTGATAAAAAGACATGAGCGGCTGGCCAACGTCCGGTGATGCTCTGGCAATGTCAATTGCTCGAGACGACACGGGCCCAGGTCCAATCCACCTCCGCTGTTAAGGGTTCAATATCGGCATGAATTTGTGGCTAACTTCTGATTCTAGCGCAACGTCCATGTTCGAGATGTATTACGAACGGAAAGGAAGAATCTTGTGTCGATGTTCAACATAAGAAGAGGGGACGGCCACGGTTGAGAGATGACCGCGAAACCCGCTATGATCCATCGAGGTTCCCTCACCCACAAGACGCTACAGCGAGACGACCACTCAGCATATACCCATCAGGAGTTCCAATGGGACCTGGGTAAGACAAACCATACATACTGTCGACCACTTTGGGCATGCGCTAACCGTTCGAAATCAGAGAGCATATGAACCCACGATTCCCCGAGCGAACACACAACATGGAAGCTTCCGCCTACCCACCACCTCTACCGACCGGTCCTCGAGGCGTCGATCCCGTTGCTTTTTTGAATATGAAAATGGATTTTGCAAAGGCATCACCTGCCTTTATGGAGGCTATCGGCCAAGCAGAGCTTCAGGGGCAGAACCTAGTCGATGTGGTTGTACTAACAGAGAGGGAGAAGGTGACATCGATTCGGAGCCAGTTGATCGAAGAACAGACACGAAAGGAGCCGAACTACTTACCGCCTATCCTTGGTCGACTTGACCGTATTCTTCAGGGGCTTGGTTTTGGAGCGGAGGAGATTGGGCGATTCCAGCTCGACCGACATGAGTACCTGACTTTCAGAGCTGCCGACGGCCAACCTAGGCAGTACCCCATTCAACTTGGCCTTGCAAAGGAGGGCACGATCTACTTTATCGTCATGGTGCTCAACGTGCCAGTCCGGCATGCTTATCCTCTACCATCTTCGCCTGCTACAAGAGAAGCGGCCCACGCGTATTCGTCTCAGCCACCCACCCCACAGTCTGTATACAGAACACCCGCTCCACCTGGGACTCCTTTCGATATGGCAAGAGGCCGGTTTAACGAAGCACCGCTGGTATCTCGTCCGGCTTCGGGTCCCTCAATACATTTGCCTCCCAGCACGAACCCTGGAATTGCCCCTGGCGCAGCATCGTACGCGCCATTACCAGGCCATACGGAATACGGAGGACCGCCGCCATATAATGTCCCTCGGAGCGAACTACCTCCTGCGACTGCAT
The DNA here is from genome assembly GCF_003316985.1 of Fusarium coffeatum. Classification (NCBI taxonomy): domain Eukaryota; kingdom Fungi; phylum Ascomycota; class Sordariomycetes; order Hypocreales; family Nectriaceae; genus Fusarium; species Fusarium coffeatum. The sequence goes on from NW_022157970.1 coordinate 1,732, forward strand.
ATCGTCCTCAAGCAACATTTCAACTTCCACCTATCCGGGCCCAGCCCGAACAGTCTGGATCGCGGCCTACTGAAGAGCAGAAATGGACACACGAGGATCGACCGACGCGGGTTGATATTGGCGGCTTGATCGATAAGCCTGATAAGCCAAACCAGTCACGATAGAGTCAGTGTTGATCTGAACTCGAATTCTGTTTGTCCTGAGTGGTGGACTAGAGACAACGATGGGGTTTTACGGCTGAGCAAGACACCCTTGCATAGCACATTGTTTGATTTTTATTACTTCGATTTTGATGCGATGGGATCTCGCGTTGATGAGAATACCACGTGTACTATATCCCTGTTATTATGATTGTGTCTTCCATGTTATTTTGCTTCTGTGAACGAGATAGCTCGGTTGGAGGGTGGCATTGTTGAGGGCATACGGCGCATTCGCAGCCGGCGGCGTTAAGGATGGCAGGATGAAGACTAGCTGTACAAGTCTAGAACATCCCAGAAGTTGAGCGAGTTCTGATTCGATGCAGGCCATTAGGCAAATGTGTATGATTGAGGAACTGAAAGACGAGATGCATTGGTACATTGGACGATGTGACGAGTTTGAGCGTTGAGGCTGATCGAGGAAATGTTATAATGGAAGCGGAGAACTATAGAAGTCAGATAACGTGAAGCAGCGTTGATAAAGTAGAAGAAGGAAAGAAGCCAAGTTGAACAGCAGGAAACATGCAATTCGGTGCAATTGAGATGTGTGATGCCAGGTGCTGGTGACACAGAGGCGAAGCAAGCATCCATTGATGGAAGTTGTGTATGACAGTGCGTACAGCAATGGACAAGGATCCCAAAGCCAGTTGGAACCAGGAATAGTGATAATAGTGTACGATATTGGGAGAGGACGATCCAATAAAATGACGCGCTGGCCGACCAAGTGTCCAAATCTGGCTTGTAGGTTCATATTATACCACTCAGCATAAGGTAGTATAGTACAGTACTGTATCCGTATACACATCATACATCATGCATGTATTGTCCATTTTCGCAGGGGTTTCCTTGGGGGCGTGTAGATTAGATTGAAGCGACGATCAAGTTAAGTTCCCGCCCGTTCATCCCATATTATTTTTAATTCTCCGAACCGTTTGATCTTCGCAGAACGTCCGCGTCCGCGCTGCCCGCCCCTCCAGAGCCAGAAGCTGGACGACTGACTGTTCACGGAGGTTATTCCGACCCCCCGATATGGATGTCCGTGTGGCTGTGGCGGTGCTTTATGTACACTCTCTACTGTACGGTGTTATGCAAGGTAAGTAAGTACAATACCTGCTTGTTAGATCTACATGACTTGACAAGATCAGCAGTGTTGTAGAATAAGTCGCATTTTATAAGTAAGAAAGGTTATAACGAATCCTGCCAATCTGATATGATTTACCCTAATGCCTGTAATATACCCAACTTGATGTGATGATCTATCTATAGGAAGCAATTTGTCTATTCCCAAATTCGACGTGCGCCCCGTTGCGCAATAACCAATAACCAATACCCATACCATACAAACAATAATGCAACCAAGAACTCAAATCATCGATGGAGTGAAGTTCGTTTGTTGGTACATTTCTCGTCTTGCGACGTACGACTTTATGCCTTGTCTTTGTCTTCGTCTTTGATGCACCCAGTCTCTTTCTTTTTTTGTAAAATGGACAGTCCGTCTGTTGTTCCCGATTCAGATTTATCGAGCGTAGGATGGTCTAGGCATTTGAGCTGGAAGCTTGTCGCCCTGCTCCCAAATCTCATCGATTTCTCGGCCAAGGTCGTCACTGTTTGCTGGAGGCTGAGCATTGCCGCGGGTACGCAGATCTTGGACAGCGGTATGGTCACGACGTCCGGCGCCGGCGACAGTGGGGTCGGAGACGGGACGTGGAGAGTGGGGCCGGTTCGAGGAGCCGTGGGTGGCCCTGAGAAAAGGAAAAGGAGTCAATACAACATTGTAAGAAAGGGAAGTAATGAAAGGAGAAGCGAACGTAAGATGGACTTACCTGTTTGAGGAGTGAGAGTGAGACATATTGAAAAATGATGAGCGAGGTAGGGTATATGAGGTAAGGAGGGTAGGAGTAGGATGTGAAGGATCGATCTCTGATGGATGGGACGGTAACCTTGCAGGATTGGTGATGATCAAACAAAATAGCAAGAACTGTAGTGATGGGGATGGAAACTTTAAGTAATGGATTTCTGCGAGTGTACTCGAGAGTCCAGCGAAGCAGGTTGTAAGTGATAATGGTTGGTATCCGGGTAGTAAAGGACTGTAGACAAGATGGCGGCGTCCTGATCTTTATAGACCGAGAAACGTCAAGTGTCTGGCGAACCAGCGAACCATTGCCTTCTGTAGGTACCGTACCTGCATCATTTAGGAATATCCGTACCGTCCTGTCACTTTCAACCTCAGTTAGCATGTCTTCGCATTTAGGTAAAGTAAAGTCAGAGAAACGAAATGGATATACGCTAATGCATGGTTGATTTGCTACACTGTACATTGGGATCTGGTCCCCCAATTCACAAAGTGCATGTACAGTACAGTACAGAGACCCTTGCTTGTCTCACACAAGCCATCCATCCCATCCATCTCTTGAAAAGAGCCTAATAGGCCCCAGGCTTACAACTAGGCGGTATTACTGCGGTGCCGGGTACTACGGAGAGGGCTTATTTAGCTGCTGCATTTCTGCGCAATTCAGAAAATGATAGGCACAGCGCATTTGCAAGCTCATGTTCCTGCATTTGTGCGCATACAGTCAGTACATTATCGAGTACAACACCATCATGTGTGCCTTTCACGACGATACCTTGGCCGTTGAGTTTCAACGTGAGCGCACAGACTTGTGGCAAATTCCTAAGTTTAGGTAGTCGACGTGGCAGATGAGATGAGAGAACTCGCAAAATACAAACGAAATCCCTGGCGCGTGGTAGTTTTCTCTTCTGTTTCCCCTTCTCACGGGCGACATCAAGGGACAGTGCTGCACCTAAAGTTAGCCCCAGGCAGCCAGCACTTAAGAAGAATAGGAGACCGCATTGGGATAAGATACGCGTAAGAACAAAATAATCGTTCGTATCTCGACTCAGTTCCACGTGAAAACGCCAAGGGACATTAAAGTGATGACGTCCAGGGTGCGCCCGGGTTAGGTAGTCAAAAGTCGAGTCATCTGGTGGTTTAGGATCCATGAAAGTGAAAATGAGAGAAGAATCATGGAAGCATCAGCCCCTGAGAATGAGGCTTGGCTTAAAAGCACCCCTGACCAGTGGCAGAGCAAAGAATCTTCAAGAAAGAATTGGATGTCATAGGACCTAAAGATGAGAAACTGGATTTAATCAGAAAAGAAGGCAGTTTAACTATCATTTTCCATGTGTCATTTTCGAGGCGGTGTTGCAGGTCCGGACCGTTTAGTGAACGCCCAGCGAAAAGCCCTACGAAGCCCGGAGAATTAGGTAGTGAATCATGGCTGTGTCTACAGTACTACAGCCACTAATAGTCCGCATCACAGCCCGTACTGCGATTCACAAACAATGGCCCGTCCATAATTCCATGACATGGATGGGACGAAAGATGACGCAAAATGGAAATTCAGGAACGATAACCATCATTTTACGCTTGTTTTGCCTTACCGGGCTGAATTGATTAAAGTTGACCCCCGTGAATCAGCCCGGACCTCAACCTTGCTCGGGTTGACTGACTTCAAGTGCTTGCTGACCGGACCGAGACTCTCAACTTTGGTCGCCTTACGCGCGTCTATGTACGCTGACACCAACAAATTCACGGAAACGGAATTGACGCTGTTCCAATGACTCGTCATGTTCCTTCAATTGTAATTACCCTGATCAGGTCCCGTTGACTCACAACCTGAGGCGCCCCCAATATTGCAACCGTGAATATCAGGTTGCTACTCCGTACAGTACATGAAGTAACACCGCCCGCCGCACTTGTCATTCTAGGGCGAACAGAACCCCTGTCCTCTTTCTTTGTAAATTCAGAAATGAATTAGCCTAGATTTATTCGACGTGTATTTGCTTGGCGTTAAATACAGAAAATACATTTCAGGGCGTATTTGATACTGATCGTTTCGTTAAGATGGATGGCGAGGAAGGTGCAATGCAGTGGTACCGATCAGTCACGTGCTTCCGCGTCAATGTTAGCGGTTTGCACATCACCCTGTGAGGCCCTCGACATAGGAACATTCTATTGTTCGCCTGTCCTTGTCCCGCATGAACCGTTCTCCTCGCCTCTTCAGCGTATCGGATTGAAGAACAAATTGCCGACATCATCGTTGATCACTGTCGGTTTCTGAGCGGTTCGTCAGAGGCAGAAATGGGACTAAACACCTAAGTTAACGCATCCGACATAAGAGAAGAGGAATCTATTCTACCGCATGACCTCAAAAACCTGTGTCACCCTTCTTTTCGCCTATTTTGATGCGCAAGTTTCTTGAAAGCCACGTCATAGGTTTACACATGCGCCTGCGTTTGGGAACTTCATTGCTATAGGCTGCGAAATGGCGACAGACGCAGACATTGATATGGGAGGTGTCCCAAGCGCCGATGAAGTTCATAATGTCGTACCAAGTGGCACAAAAAGGAAAGCCGAAAGGCTGTCTGAAGGGTCTGGTGCGCCTCGCAGAATCAAGGTAGGCCAAATCGAGGCAGTTTCGTCAACACCTCACGCATGCGCTGCGCCTGCTTCAGCCCGCTAACAGAACTCAGGCACTCGACCCAAATGTAGTCAACAAAATTGCGGCCGGTGAAATCATTGTGGCTCCTGTACATGCGCTCAAAGAACTCATTGAGAACGCCGTCGATGCCGGTGCTACATCTCTTGATATCCTTGCCAAGGAGGGTGGGTTGAAGTTGCTCCAGATTACAGACAATGGCTGTGGCATCCAAGTGAGTATACTGACTTCGCCCCTCCAGCCAATATCGCAGGGCTAACTTGACGATAGAAAGAAGACTTGGCCATCCTTTGTGAACGCCACACAACATCCAAGATCTCCACCTTCGAGGACCTGTCTGCCATTGAGACATATGGCTTCCGTGGTGAGGCGCTTGCCAGTATCAGTCACATTGCCCATCTTACCGTCACAACCAAGACGAAAGATTCGGACCTTGCATGGAGGGCACACTACCATGAAGGGCAACTCGCACCAGCAAAGCCCGGTCAGTCAGCAGAGCCCAAGGGTGTGGCAGGCCGTCCAGGGACACAAATCACAGTGGAGGATCTTTTCTTTAACCTAGGACCCCGGAGAAAGGCGTTTCGCTCGCCCTCGGAAGAATTCAACAAGATCATAGACATGGTTGGTCGGTACGCTGTGCACTGTAAAGGGGTTGGTTTCACGTGCAAAAAGGCGGGCGAAGCCTCAACGAATCTGTCAATCCAGGCCCACGCTACCGTTATTGACCGTATCCGTCAGATCCATGGTAGTGCCGTGGCAAACGAGCTTCTGGAGTTTTCGGTTTCTGAGGCCCGATGGGGTTTCAAAGCTGACGGTTTTACGACCAACGCAAACTACTCAGTTAAGAAAACAACAATTTTGCTTTTCATCAATCACCGATGTGTTGAGTCGACTCACATCAAGAAGGCAGTAGAGCAAACCTATGCCAACTTTTTGCCGAAGAACGGTCACCCCTTTATTTATCTAAGTCTTGAAATCGACCCAGCTCGTGTAGATGTCAACGTTCATCCCACCAAGAGAGAAGTCCATTTTCTCAACGAGGATGAGATCATCCAATCAATATGCGAAGCGATCGAGGCCAAGCTCGCCGCAGTCGACACGAGTAGAACATTCATGACGCAAACACTTCTTCCTGGCGCAAAAGCCACCGAATCTACTCTACAAAGCGAGGGCGACGGTACACCTAGCAGAAGAACTCCAGCGTCAAAGAAGCGAAGATATTCCAACGACTTGGTAAGGACGGATACGGCTGAACGGAAGATCACGTCCATGTTTTCTCGAGCTGGCCCAAGCGAGTCAACAGGCTCGATGGATCAGGCAGCTGATGTTATGCCTGCCTCTGAACCCCTCGAATACGAGAGGGTAGACCGCGAGATTGTCCAATGTCGGCTGAACAGTGTAAAGCAAATGAGGGAAGAAGTACGGGAAGACATACATCACGAACTGACCGAAATTTTCGCCAACCACACTTTCGTCGGTGTTGTGGATGAACAACGCCGGTTAGCAGCCATTCAGGGGGGCGTCAAGCTGTACCTCATCGATTACGGTCGAACTTGCTACGAGTATTTCTACCAATTGGGGCTCACAGACTTTGGCAATTTTGGTACCGTCAAATTCACCCCTTCGCTAGACCTTCGCGAACTGCTCCAGACAGCAGCCGAGATGGAAAAGAGCTTGATCACCTCACCAAACGAGGATTTTGAGGTCGATGCTCTGGTAGATCGCGTGGCAGACCAGCTCATCGAGCGTCGTGAAATGCTCCTTGAATACTTTTCCCTAGAGATATCGCCTGCTGGCGAAGTCATCTCAATACCGCTACTCATTAAGGGGTACACACCACCTCTTGTTAAGCTTCCTCGCTTCCTCCTCCGCCTCGGACCTAGTGTTGACTGGACAGAAGAGAAAGCTTGTTTCGATTCATTTTTGCGAGAATTGGCAACATTCTACGTTCCAGAGCAACTACCAACTTTACCTGGCGATGCGGATAGTCTGCGAGAAGAAGTTATCTCAAACGAGCTGCGCGCCCGTCGCCAGCACGTAAGACATGCTGTTGAGCATGTGTTCTTTCCGGCCTTCAAGGCGAGATTGGTGGCGACCAAATCACTGATGGAAGACGGAGTGCTCGAAGTTGCTAACTTGAAGGGTCTTTATCGGGTTTTTGAACGGTGTTAAGAAGGATATACTATTGCTTCATATTGGAGCCGGCGATTGTTACTACGGGTTAATTCAATTTCTTGAAACCATACTATATGGGAGCTGGTGCTGGGATCCATACAATCAGATTACAAGAAATTCAGCACAAGAACAGTTTAGGAAGTTCACATCTGATGAATCACGTTGTGAACCAAGATAGAGGTGCAATATACAGGAGTCTGGGAATAAAAAAATCCAATTGCTTTTATTTAACCATTTACGCCTCTGGCTTGTTCTTTCGCTTGTATGTCAAGAAACGATTCAGGTTCAACACGGCCTCATCAGCACGCAGACGCAGCTCACTGCTGGCACGCTTGTCGATGGCCTTGACCATGGCGCGGACCTTGGGAAGAGCCTCATCCAGATGCTTCAAGAAGTCGTTCTTCCAGAAGACTTCCTTCTCGTAAGAGTAGCTCTCATCACCGTAAATATCAAAGATCTGGTTGAGGGCCTCAACTGCATCAGCAGTAGATGTCTCAGGCAGACCAGCAAGGATAGTGATCAGGAAAATACCGATATCACGGTTTCGGTCAGCGGGTGCGGGTTCAAGAGCGAGTTGTCCAAGGACACCAATACACTTGACGCTGAGGGACTGGAAGGGGTCCTCCATATCCTGAACAGCAGGTGAGCCCTTTGTGGCTTGGTACAAAGCGATGAAGCGACGGTGCTCGGCCGCGAAAGGCGTGTTGGGTCGACCTCGAAGAGAGCGGGCAACACCCCAGGCAAGGCTGGTGATGTGAGTTGCAAGCTCAATATCAGCAGTGTCGGTCGCCAGAATAGGGGCGATGACCTGAGTCCAGAGAGCGCGACCAACAGGATCCCAGGCGTTCTGGATAGGGGCGTTGTGGGCGTCGGCGAAGTCGATCAGGGAGACAGACCAGGCGATGTTGTTGAGGGCGGCGAGGGCGTGGCCTTGCATACGAAGGGACGTATCGTCAGTGGGTGAAAGAGAAGCTATGCGGATGAGTTCGGGGAGGGCGTTGTCGATAAGGGTCTTGAGAATGGGGAGATCGTCGATGTTGCTGTCCTCCTCATTTCTGTCAGCACCGGTAACCAACTCCATATCAGCCTCGAGCTCATCGTCATCCATTTCCTCCTCCTCTTCACCTCCCTCTTCCTCGCCGTCAGAAACATCCTCATCGGCATCAGCATCGGCATCGGCCATATCTTCGTCGTCCTTGGCCTCAGACTTCTCTTCTGTCTGTGGCTTAGCCTCAGCTGTGTTTAGTGTTGTTCCAATGGAGGCGAGAATTTCAAGGGCGAGCTGCTGGTACTCGAAGGGGTTGGCCCAGCCGACTCCGTCAGACATTTGACCAGGCTCGTAAGCCTTGAGAGCCTGTGAAAGAGTTGGAATGAGGAGCGAGTTGTCGGCTCCAAGAGCAATGTCCTGGTCCTCGAGTGAGGAAAAGAGGTTGTGAAGAACACCACAAGCGAGAACACCGTCACTGTTGGCCGTCTTGCGCAGAGACAGCAGGGTACCGTAAGTGCGATGCTGCTTAGTGTTGACAACAAGGTCAGAGAGCTGTTCGTTATCCTCGCAGAGAATCATGAGGCAAGCAAGAGCGTCGCTTCTTAGTGAGACGATCTCAGGGTTGCTGGCAAGCTCGTCTGAAGTGAGCAGGAAGAGAAGGCGGATGATGGTGGCGTTGCGGGAAATGGCTTCAAGGATCTCATCTTGAGCCTCGGCGAGAGCTGTGAGGAGGGAGATGAGTGATGAAGCGATGCTGAGAATAGTTTCCTGCTCGGGCTTTGAACGTTTTGAGAACTCCAGATCCTTGGACAATAGAATCTCAGTGACCTAATTTTACATCAGTTTTTGTACCTTGATCATGAGGCAGGATTGCGACATACCGACTTGACAGCGAACTCAATCGCAGTAAGAATATCAACACGGTAAAGATGAACACAGAAGTCAGGCTCCTCCTCCTGGGCAAGAACCCTCAAGATACCCCAACCAGCAGCACGGCTCTCAAGCGCAGCATCGGTAAGAGTCTGCGTGGTGATAGTATGCACAATCTGCTCACGCAGGAGCAACTTGCGACATCTCTCATCCTGGATAATGTTTGAGACTGCAGCGGCAGCGGCAGAGCGAGACTTGGGGTCGGCGCTCTTGAGGTCGTTGATGACGGGAAGAATCTTTGACTCTCGCAGGGCTGCAAGTTCAGGGTCCGAAGGAGGTTTGACAGTTTTAGAGATGGGGTCTTTGCGGGCAGCGTGGCCTCTATTTCTGCGAGATTTGCCCATGTTTTATTATTCTGTGATCTTTCTTGTATCCAATATGAGAAAGATTGTTATGTGTCAGTATGAGTAAAAGTAGGTATGGTTTGCACTCTGCAGCTAAAAATTTACATGAATATTTTGCTACGGCGAATCTGCCCCACCATGAAAATGTTCCGACTTGAACCTTGACAAGGATTATTTAAGCTCAACGACCACATGCAATGTCTTAGTCTGAGAATTACTGGTTAAATGGGATTGGATATATCTGTGCCCAATGCTTCTAGAATAATATTGGGTATGAAACTGCCAAGACTGTTTAACTCTATTAGCTGTTGTAAGGCTGATCATTTCTTTAAAGGTGGTACATGGAAGCATGGCATGGATTGAATGGCATCTGGTCTTACAAGATACACTATAAGAGGTAATGACTGTGCAATATTCTTCAGTGTTGCTGGGAGACAATTGACGGATTGTCAACATTGAAGATCCAGCATCCAATTGAATTGAATCTTGGTTAGTGCCACTTTAGTACAGAACCTGAAACTCACCGGGAGCTCTCTCCAAACCACTGTAAGAGTTACAGATTGACGGCTCGCGGGTAGCAAAGCATGGAAGCACGAGCCACGCTGTACAGAACATCCATTGGAACCTAGCAAACAAGGGTCAGCGTCACTTCCGTCATCTTACAGTTCCAATTCCCCAACTCCATATCCATTTCCATCTCCATTCTTTATACAACTCTCCAAACTGTTTCTCTTTAACCCTCTTCGATCGCCAACTGCGATTGGTTCCTCTGCAGGTTAATCATCGCATGATTTATCCAGGTAGTTGAGTTCGCGCCGCGCCGACAAGCTACAACCAGTAGCTTCCATGAGCTCTACCGTTTCGCTCCTCCTCGACTGTTGAGCTCGAATATCAACCACAATGACACCGGCGCGAGGCAGAACGAAGGCGCGATTCTGGGCAGGCGATGAGGAAATGGCCAATAAGAAAGACGACGACCTTGGTGCCCCCGGCCATCATTATCAACCCAGACCTGGTGCTCATTGGCAATCAACGCCCCGCGCTCCTCGTCGCAGCTCCATCGGTCGCCTTATCGCATACCTTGTCTTCATATTGGTCCTCTTCTTCTTCGGCTACAACCTCTTCTCGTCATCTTCGAGCCGTTCGACCGATAAATCATCAGATCGCCCGGTACAGTTAGGGCACAAGCAAGGCCATGTCTATTACAAAGGACCTCTCAAGTTCCCCGAGCTCGCGGATACGTTGCGCAGTATTCAAGGAACCGCAGGCAGTTATGAACGAAACAGGAATATCCTCTTCACTGCCTCCAGCATCAACAGCGCCAATACTCTCCTACCAATGGCTTGCAAGATGGCGTCGCAAGAGAAGCACTATGTTCATTTTGCGCTTATGGGTAGAGACGAGATCTCAATCAAGGAGCTTCTCCAAATAAATGGGATCGACGAAAGTTGCAAGCTTTACATTCATGGTGGGAAGAGCTGTTTCAATGGTTTCAGCTCCTTTACTGACTGCCTTCATAGATGCCCGCACTGACTTTGCCTCTACATCATCTGAGATGAGACTGAGACTCGCTGCGCTTCGCGCATTCTGTAAGACCCCACACGTCGATGTTTCTCGTTTGCGCTCTTGTCTAACGTCAAATCACCTAGACTACATAAATAATTTCATGCATCCTCAAGCGATTATTGTCGACTCTACTTTTGCTGAAGACGATTACTTCCTTCAAGCAGCACGCGATCAGATTCGCGCGACGAGATCCGCGCTTATAGAATTGCCAGATAAGCCTGAAACTCGCCTTGCGTGGATCGCAAATTTGGACGCCATGGCCTTGTCTGGTAAGTACATCTCTTTTTCTCTTAGACAAAATGCTTACTCGTTTGTGCCAGCCTGGAACAAGGTGCATTTCGATATTCTAATTCAAGCACCTCCTGTCGGTACTGCCAACTTGCAGAGACTTCTCACTTCTCTCAGCAAAGCCGACAAGAGCGCTATAACCATTCCTCAACTTACAGTCGAACTGCCGCCGGTGGTGGAGAAACCTTTGGCTGGTTTCCTTTCCAACTTCCAATGGCCTTCTAAGGCTTCTGGCGCGCTACCGCAGTCGCAGATGCTCACGCTCCGCCATCGAATTGCTTGGCGCAAGATGGATGAAGAGGAGAGTTCAGTTCGATTTCTGGAATCTTTCTGGCCAGGAAACCCAAGGCAAAGTCATGTTCTTGTCTTAGCGCCTCATACAGAGGTTTCACCTCAGTTCTTCAACTGTAAGTAGTACATTGACACGCCAACTCGGCAATACTAACCTTTCCAGATGTCAAATACACTATACTGCATAGTCTGTACTCTCATTCATCAATTCTCCAGGACTGGAACGAGAATATCATGGGCATCAGTTTTCAGTCTCCCAAGACACTCCTCGATGATACAACACCTTTGACTGTCCCAGTTGCCGATGCCAAGGGCGAAAAGGATGGCGCCAGCCCGTTCTTCTGGCAGGCTCCTACAAGCGACGCAGTTTTGTTCACCGGTGAAAAATGGGTTGAGCTCCATGGCTACGTTTCGCGCGTACTAGAAAAACAACAAACAAGAACCGATACTCCAGCCTTCTTGGCCAATAAGAGCACAAGTAAGAAGCATCCGGCATGGCTGGAGTATGTACTTCAACTGTCGAAGCTTCGAGGATACGTGACGCTCTACCCAAGACCAGAGACAGCGGCAACGATATTAGGTGCGCATAGCGATTTGCCTAATACACCTGAGGAGTATCTGGGCGAGGAGACTAGAAGTCAGGAGAATGGGGAGGCGGACGAAGCAACATCCAGGTTCGACCCTGCTTCTCCTATTGATATGCTAGCGACATTACCTCGTGAGGGCCAGTTGCTATCGCTGGGAGAGCTACCACTCATTTCTTGGAGTGGAAAGCCTACGACACTTGAAGAACTCGAGTCGACCTCATTGGACCTTACAAAACAGTTCCGTCAAGAGGTCGGCGAATGTCCGCCCACTGTTGTAGATGAGGAGGACGAATTTGGACGACCTCAGCGCAACTCAGACGCCAGCGATCTTTTCTGCAAGAGCAAAGATGCAGCCAATGCAGAGACTGCGCCTGAAACCAAGGGCAGCGAAGAAACATCATAATGAAACGAATTAGCAGCCGGGTTCGGGAATTGGGCAGCTCTCATTTCTTCAGTTTTATGGGATGGAGTTTTGCATGGCAGGTTTGGAAGCTCAGGCGCTATGTTTGGGCGATGAAATATGTATTGATACAATGTCAAATGTTTCTTCTGAAAATATATGTTTGTGTTACGCATTGGAGGTTGACTCGCGGACTTTGGCAATGACTAGCAGGATGATACACGTTCCTATGATGGATACAGCCGTGAGACTGAATACCTGAACGTGACAATTTAGAACGACCTTTCAAACGTTTGGTGGACGGTGAGAAACTTACCGCATGTGTCTTCCAACCAATCTGTACGATGGCGGCCCGGTTACTGTACTTGTTTACCGTTCCTATATATGTCAACAACCGTGCATATACTTTCTCTTTGAGAACTTACTTATGTAATTTGCCATTCCCGCACAGAGCGTCATAACAGAAAGAGCCCAGAATATCGTACCGAGCGGCTTCGCCATGCGTAGTTCCAACGGTGTAGCCTCATTCTTGAGATGGAATGAGAGCGTGATGGCTACTGAGACGATGGCCATATAAACTGATAGTCGAAGATATGAGAGGAAAGCTACATCGTATACACATAAGCCTATTGTAAGTGGTGAAGCATGAGCATGAGCGTGTACTTCTCTCGTTGGCGCAGTGGTCACGCGCATCACTGCTTTCATTCTCAACTACCAGCGGACCAAAGATAGGCCAGTGAAAGAAGGGTCGTTCTCCCTCACTGCAGAGATTAGTCTATTTCGGAGGTGAAGCAAGCATTTTGGTGTCACGTACTCTAGTTCACTGAAATCAATAGGTCGAACCAAGTTCTGGATGGGCGCGCAGCATGCGTGTACAGTGAGATCCTCGTCATCGATGTTTGCATCAGGAGAAGTCATTCTATGAGATCTTGGATAATGATAAAGAGTCGGTGAGGTTTATGAAGATGATATTATGAGACAGGATGAGCATGTGAGGTTGAGATGTAAGTACCAGGTGATTGAGTCTGGTTGGTTGATTCCAAGATTTCGGGGCTATCGGGCGGATGGTGCAATTAAACCGATTGCCGGGGCCACCCTAGACCAGCATTATCAACAACAAAGATATATTGTTTATATGAGTATCAAGTTTTTTCAGTTTGATTAGAAGATTCAGTCTTTTGGGTAACTTTCATCGTCTCTTTTATGGCGTTCAAAGATATTTCAATCCCTCCTACAATATAAGGAGGACAAATTCCAGGTCTGATAGATGAAGCATTTACACCCCGTAAAGCAATAAGAAGAATTGACCGGCAAAAACATAAGAGATGAGATAGTTGAGGCATCTTATGGCAATTTAGAGAAAGTATTTAGGCTACTTTATTTTGGTGGTCTAGACCTTAGAGGATGTTTCTTCTGTTATCCACCTAGACACCCTCATCAACGATGTGTCATTTGCCCTAGAAACCCCAAACTTCATGCCATCTCTTCTCATCAGTCCTCAATGGACCATCGAGTCTTCCAAATCTCGCTGCCTTTCCCGTGTTAGCCTCAGGAAGACACAACCACTCCCTGACGACATCTGGAACCTCCTCCTTAACATGCGCGATGCAAATCAACGCCTGTTGGTCAGAGAGACCTGAGATCTTAACTTGACCGGACTTTGAGGCGTCACTCTCGACGATCTCTTCGCCTCGGCATGTCTTTGCCTCTCCTTGTTCAAGGAATAGCGTACATTTGTCCCGTACCGCATCGTCCATACCGCTGAATGCTTCATCAAGTACCACGACATCTGGGCTCTTAATCATGGAGCGGATGAAGAGTGCAACTCGTTGGGCACTGAAGGAGAGACCGCCAAACATATAATCATCTGCCCAAGCAAGGTTCTCATGAGACACTGAAGAATAACTTGGGTGTAACTCAGGTGCAAACCACTGAAGAGCAGCTTCAACCTTTTCCTTCGCAGTGTCATCCAACTTTGGCTTTGCGCGGAATGTGTCTGACCATGCATTCTCGATGACCTGGCGTATAGTCAGGTTTCGAGGCATATGCTGATGAACTTCGGGACTGGAATGTCCAATCCTTGATTGGATATCCCAGAATGTGAGCGGTCGTTTACCAGAGCCAGGCTCAGGAAGACGGGATCCTCCAAATAACCTAATGGGAAGGGAATAAGACTGAGGGTGATCAGAGCATAGTAGTGACACAATAGTCGTTTTGCCTGATCCATTAGGACCGAAAACACCCCAACGCTCGCCACGTCGAACCGTCCAAATCAAACCGTCCTGAGAACCATCAGCAGTTTGCTGCGCCCAGTTACCCAACGCAACCTTTCCGCGATACTGGACCTTGCAACCATCCATCTCAACGAGAGGCTCAGCGTTGGGATTTCTCGGTTCAAGCTCCTTATATGATGATTGCCCTGTATGATCCGAGGCTTCTGTAGAGGCGACTGAAGGTAACACACGGCCAATGTCCACAAGTGAATGGAGCGGCAGTTTCTCATCCTCAACAAGACCACCCTTTCGAACACCACGAACGTATTTTTTTAGACCGTCTAGGACCTCTTCCTTAGGACCCATTGAACCCACTTGACAGTCGGTTCTCAGATATACCAAGTGAGTGATCCAATCAGGTAAGGGGTCTTGTGGCCTCGCGCTCAGAACAAGACGGGGGCTGGCCTTCTCAGCTAGTGAATGTAGTAAAGGGCTCAGTCCTGATACTGTAGGGGGATCCAATCCCATAAAAGGCTCGTCGAGTAACAATACTTCTGGTTTGGTAAGAAGAGCACGAGCAATACGCGCTCTTCGACCCTGACCATTGCTAAGGAATGAAACCGGGAGATCAAGGAGGTTCTCCAGCCTCAAATCCTTGACAACCCGAGACAACAGTCCGGATGATATGGAAGCATCGTCATCGCCTTCCGTTTTCATGGGATTCAGCTCTGTGTTCCCTAAAAGAAAGTCCCTGAGAGAAAAGTCCGTGATCTCACGCCTAGACTCATATCTTGCTGATAAGTATGCACTTGTAGCAACCCCACCACCTAGACCACCACCAGTCTGCTCCGCGTCAAAACCGACATACTGAATGGCATTTTGTGGCGTGCGTAAACGTTTGGGGACATCTTCAGTAGCAAGGTATGGATAGGATCTTGCAATAGGTGGATCACACAGGAATCTTCCTTTCAGAGCCTGTAAGAACGTCGTTTTCCCCGACAGAGATGGACCAACAATGCACCAATTCCGAGGTGAGTTTGATGTAGAGGCCAGCTCAAAACTCAAATCGCTGAAAAGAGGAGGATTTGGACGTGATGATGTAGCGTTTGGATGATGGCGATAGAAGGTGCCATTGGCGATCCGAATGATTGGGGGACGACTTGTAAAGGGTCTCATGATTCCAATCTTCTATTCATATAGTGGATAAATCATTGTATATGGTAAATAAAAAGAAGTTATCTTGAAGCGAAGTCGGAATCAATAAGTAAGTGACGATGTCTACGTGGGTCTCAGCATCGACGGACCTGCAGCTGTCTCCCCGGAGCCGGGAAAAGAAAAGGTACGTACCTTCCACCTAATTGGA
Source organism: Fusarium coffeatum (assembly GCF_003316985.1). Lineage (NCBI taxonomy): Eukaryota > Fungi > Ascomycota > Sordariomycetes > Hypocreales > Nectriaceae > Fusarium > Fusarium coffeatum. The sequence goes on from NW_022157970.1 coordinate 17,573, forward strand.
AGCAACGCAACGCAACGCAACGCCAGCGCAAGGCTGCCTTGACCTTAAGCGGGAGCGGGAGCTGGAGCTTTCATCATCAACCACCAAAGAGAGAAGTCATCCATCAACGACGTCGCGCTCAACTCCACCACCGAATTAATCAGGAATAATACACCGATCGGATTACAACGACGTGTATATCCTCTACCGAATCACCTTCTACATAAAATCGACAGTCACATCCGTCAATATGGTAAGCTTCAACACCATTCATCTTCAATATCATGAGAGCTAGCTAACCACCGTCCTCTCCAGTCTCAAGCAATGCGCATCGTCCCCGGCAACTCCAACGCCGAGACATATACTCACATCTCTCACACATCCTCCGCCCCCTCCGCCCCAGGCATCCACGATACTCTCCGCCACGGTGTCGGCGCATCTCCCTTCGACTCCAAGTCTACACCCTCCTCTGCCCACCCTCTCGAAGCTCGATTGAAGAACTGGGAGGCCACTCAGGAGTCTCTCAAGATGGAGACCCTTCGACGAACTTACGGCATGGCTGAGCCCATTCGACGTGGCATGGAGCTCAAGATCGTCCAGAACGGCGAGTGGCGGCCCATGGCCCTCGGCAACGGTCTGCCCAGTGTCCACGAGGATATTCTTAGGGGCCGCGATACTACCATTACTTGGGAGGACGTTTACAAGGGTGATGAGACAAGAGCCGTGGCTGGATTCCACGATGAGATGGAGAAGAAGCTCAGGATTCAGTAAATATGCAGCATGTTTCACGATGAATGAGGCATCCACTCATCGCCTTGTACATCCACGGGGTTTCAGGGTTAGAAATATTAAGAACTTCAGAGACTACCATGCGGACACACTCATGGAGGAATCTTAGAATTCGATTCTTTTGATCAGACAACAAAAATGCTTTCTATGCTGCTACGAATGCGTCGCTTGAAGACGCTATCGATAATGTTTCGATCGTAAAGAAGATAATAAAACAAGAATAACAAAGCCATGATCCAAAGTTCACAACAAGTACGCCCAAGTAGACTCCGTTATCCCCTTCTTCCACCCGCCAGAGCCTTGTTTCGCTTCTACCGAGTGGTTACAAAAAATAGACCAAGAAATTAATTAAGGAATGCGCGGGCAACATCCCGCTGCTCATCATCTCGGCCTGTAGGCTCAATTGCAGACAATGCTACTCTCTTCAGCCTGCAGCTGCCAGGAGATGATGGTCATGGTGGTAGTGAGCTTTTTCTTGTGACAACAATCATCAGACATGATTAGCTCGAGAATTGTCAGTCATTACACAGGATGTCGCCCGTTACAATACGACGCAACAGCCTCCACCTCGAGAACGTTGACCGTCGCCACCGCCTGATGAAAGATTCTTGCTTCCAGTCTTGGGTTCCTCCTCATCAAGATCTTGCGGCCGAATGCTCATGTGCACCACATTGGGGCTTTCGGTAGAAAGTTGGTACTCTGTTTAGCGGTCAGTAAAGGAGGACACAATGTCTCAGACACACGGTGAGCCTTACTCTTCAACTGTTCCTTATCATCTAATAGTTTGCCAAAGTGAATCAGCCTGATGCTGCTAGGACTAGTAGGCTTGGCTTCCCAGTCACTTCGCCATTCTCTCAATATTAATTCCTTGAGGGTGTAAATGCTGATACTGAAGGGATCCGGAAGTCCACCCTCAGTCTGATCTGGAATATCCACGTTCCTCCGGCTCAAATACTTGGCATCGATCTTATACGGATGTCGACTTCCTGAAGTAAGGAGAAGTGTAATGTTACAAACGGGTCCATCAGAAGGGCCCCCTGATATCTCTCTGATGTCGTCTACAGCAGGGCCTATGCCCAAGTTCGAATCTTGCTTAGTCGGCGCTGGAGGAGCTGTCTCCTTTTCTTTGCCCTTTGGTGAAGCCGATGGTGCTGTAGTTGATTGATCGATGTTCTCGGATGCTACTGGCACGTTGGTCGAGGATGTTGGCTCAGGTGCGCTCGTCTTATCGGCGGGCTCGTGCTCGTGATCGGCAGGCTTCTGCTCGGAGGGCTTGGTAATGTTTTCCATGGCTACAGCATCGTTAGGCTGTCCGAGCCGCGAGGATTCAACTGGCGCAGCGTTACCACCGCTCATGGTGGAGTCCGCTGGAGCCGACATACTGGATGAAGGGTGATAGAGGCGCGGTAATGGATGTGATTTGAAGTCACACCACGCAATAAAGGGAAGAACGTGATAGTAGATGAGACGCAAGCGAGCGAGTGTTTAAGGAACAATGCGATTCGAAAGATGTTCGCGATCGAAAGCCGACGATGGCGGATAGAAGATGCGGATGCGAATGTGGAAGTGGATAAGTTAGAGAAGATGTGGATGAATGTGGTCAGTATCGGTAGCGTGGCTAGGTAGGTCTCGGGGAGTAAAAGTGAAAGACGTCAAGTCCAGTTCACTGAGAGGTACAGTAAGGAAGGATGGATCGCCCAGGCCGGGGGGCCGCCAGGCCGGGGGTGGGGCAGTGAATGGCCCGGAGTCTTGTCCACTCAGATAAAACGCTCAGACATCCATACAACGCGACGGCAGGGGCAGCGCAGACCTGCAGTAACCGTACTTGTACTTTGCAGCAAATAATCACTGAATTCAATCGAAGAGGGAGAAGTAATGGGCAATTCGCCGACTGAAGCTCAAGCAAGTCAGGCTGTAAGCAAGCAACCGAACTGAACAGTACCTAGGTGCCAATGCAATATATGCGGCCAAGCGGTTGACGGCCCACGGATACACTACAGAGCTTTGTTTGGTGTCGTCACCTCCCACCTGGAACTTACCTTGTTCAGCTATCTTGGCTTTTTGCTTTCACGAATTCAGGATTTCTTATACTCTAACGAGCACTTCTAACGGTCTTTTCACCTTTGTTTTCATGTGCCTGGGAACCCGGCATCGTTGAATTGATCGACAAAACTATAAGCAGGCGGCGCGACCCTTGTTCCCATCGACTCGCCCTACCTTTCCTTTCGCTGCCTTTCTCGTCATTGTCACTTTATTGTTTTTCACAGGGGAGTCGGGTCCAGTCTAGGTGGGTGACAGAAGAAATGTTGTCTAAAACTTAGGCTACTAAAATGAAGTAGCTTAAGTACTGGTCTAAGCAGTCATAAAGTTACCGAATTATTTCGTTTCTTATGCTCTGGGCGGCCAATTCTTCTGACACCCTGGCGCCAGTCAAGCCAAGCGCCCCCTCTCTTTTCGTTCCCTGTCAGGCAAAGCGTCGAGCGACACCATCAAAAGGTTGTTGTTGCACCGGTTGCTCTCCACCCAAAGTTCCACGCCCAGCCGCTGGCCGACACGGCTTCTTGGCTGCTTCTCTCGGCTTCTCACGCTCAATGGTAGACCAGCAGATGGGCCGAGCAGTAGGACCTTGGATAGATACTGGATGTTCCGTAATTAGGAATGAATCCGAACAAACAATGACCTTGTTTCAAAGAGACTTGGCTAAGAAATGAAGAAAGCAAAGACAGCATTGAATTAGCCGACATCAATCGAGAGCCATAATTCGAGCTAAGAAAGGTTCCATCGTTCTTGCCGTCAGACCCAGCGGTATGGAGAGAACGATCCTTACTAACGTTAGCAGCCAAGGCAGGACATACAGGGGCCCAGCCTCTGAGCCTCTGGGGTAATAGAACACGACTTTACGGCTCTCTCAGCATATGAGACGAAACAATTGAGTTGCATTATGCTGACTTGTATCAGTTCTAAGGCTTCTTTATTCTTTGACCTCAATCTGACATTTACATATCTCAGGCTTTCTGCCTTCTACTTCCTCTAGACTAGTCGGCTAGGTGCTTTCCGTTCGGGCAAGTTCCCTCCATAATAAAACGGAAGGTCACAACCAACTCACATTACAGCACCTCCACTGAGTCGGGCAGGTACACAAGTTGAAAGCCACTGAAGTGAGGGAGGATGGACTTGAGTCTTGACGGAAGGTGGCGGCCGACTGTGCCGCTTGCTCAGCCCCCAAATGGAGCCCGCTGTCTTCGGGAAGCAGCACTATGAGTTGAATCCATGACTGTATTTTGAAGCCCTACCTAGAAGCGACAGTTACCTAAACAATATTCAATGGAAATATCAGAAGCGACCATGGTTATTATTTCGAAAGGGCTTATGCTTACTCATATTGATAGATCTATAGGTTACTAAGAAGCATGACAGGAGTTTCCCTTACCTGACCCTGGGCTTACACGAAATACCGTACTCGAGGAAATATCGATAATCACGTCCTCTGCACCCTTCGCATCCGTCTGACCCAAAACCTATCTAAGGGTCCTCGACTTGCATGCGTCCTCAAGATCTCACTCGGTAGAATCGAGCTGGTCCCTGAACCCAACGAAACCCCTCTGCTCTGCGAGGAAGAAACATACATGCACGGCCCGGATGCCCACTCACCCACAAGACTCTGGGGTGTGTCCCGCATTGTATAAGACAACCGACTCGCTCACCTGCATACGCCAGCCTATTCAACAAATATCAATTGGACACCAGGACAAGAGAACATTATACCTACTTGATGGACATTACGAGGGTTTGTATTCACCAATTCAACAGCGGAAGCTAGTTTGACAGCTTCCTATTCTAGCCTTCAACACATCAAAGATATGTCTCTCCGGCATTTTTTCCATACTATCTTCGCAGACCAGACTCAGACCTAGACCAAGCAGCCAAGCCTGGATCTAGCTTAACCTGGTATTCGATACCTCGCCCCAGGCACCCTGGTCAAATGTGCCCTTTCGGGTAGCTCTGGATACACTCAACTCAATGGCTCTAATGTGCTTCGCCCCAGCTGGATATTTGAAATAAGGTTCTCGAGCCAAACCGATTTTAGCCTACGCCGCTACCCGGACAAGCCATCCGCGGGCCCAACCCTTCAGATTCGAGAATGCTCCTGAGATAGGGCAATGGGGAAAACAGATAATCTCAGTCAACCAAATAGCATGAGCTTTTACAAGCCGACATACAAAACGGCTTCTTTCAATTTACTCAAGACTATCTTGTCTTCGACTATGCCTCCCATCGCTAAATACACAGGTATCGATTACAGCACTAACAAATCACCGTTGCTGCCAGCACCTTGGGCTGGTTGAAGCACAGCTTGAGGGGCATGCGCGCTCACAACGTAACCCGTTGAGTGACCATTACCTCCTCCAAAGACATCATCACCTTGATCAACATGCATCGGTGTCATCTGCTGCGTTCCTATACCCGAGAAGTAGGCGTCCGCATCGCTAACTGCTTGTGCGAGGTTCGCTTGACCCTCACCCGATGTAGGATTTCGGGTTCTTGGATCGATATCAGTTGCTGCTCCGCCGTTACCAAACATGCTAATACTCTTCTGGTTGTCTCCTCCAACAAGAAGGTTTTGCTTCTGTAGTGCTGGGGAGTCTTGAAGTTTGCGTGGTCGCGCAGATCTGAAAACAGTCTGCACTGGCTTCAGATAAACCGTCGCTAGTGTTCCCACATTCAAGCACATCTCCTCTAGTGTCGTCGAGTCAAGTCTCTCCGACTCGGCTGTGATGGCGGGCTTTTCGCCCATGACGATCTGCTTGGCTGCATTCATGTCCGTCGACAACAGTCGCCAGTACATATATGCTCTATCTCGAAGATCGGGGTTATCAGTCTCCTCCGTTGCCCATTTCAGGACCTTTGGAACCAACTCCTGTCCCTTTGTCGGTCGTTGGATGAAAAGCTTTACTGTAGCTGTGAGCAAAGCAAGCTGTACTTCGACGGGCTCCTCGGCAAACGAGTATAGGAAGTCTTCCAACAGAGCATCACTGTTCTCTATTCGGTCTGCATACTGGCCAATCACCCAAACCATGGCTGCTTTAGCCTCGGGCTCATCCAGAGAATCGAGATGTTCGCACAAAGTGCTGATGATGGATTCATATTGGTTGGGGTATTTGCGGAAGATATTTCGGATAACAACTGTAGCTTCCTGCACAATGTATGTGATTTTGGTTGCGACAAGCTCGAGGAGTAGGTTGATGCATCTTCGTGCCGCCGGCTCAATTTTGATTGCCAGCTTACCGATGGCGCGCACCGCTTTGCGCACAAAATGAACGTCAATCTCGGTGGCATACTCTCGCAATTCCGTCAAGACTTCATCGATGTTATCCTCATTGGCGAGCATAAAGATGAGTTCAAGCTTTGTGACCTTGACATAAATGGGATCGTTGTATTTGCAGAAAAAGACGCGGATGTCGTTTCGCAGTACTTCTGGTCGCCGCTGGAGAATCAACAGGGCATTTCGCAAGGCAAGATACTGTACCTCAGGGCCCTTTGCGAGAAGTGTGACAAGAGGTGGTGAGAGCTTTCTGCAAAGAGCCGAGATCTGCTTCTGATCGGCGATATAGTTCATCAGATACAGAATTACCCGAATGCAGGTCAACACGACGGACGAATTAGAGTGCGACAATCGTGGTGATATCCGCTCGGCCAGGAGTATCGCCTCTCCGGATTCTTGTGGCACATAGGACATGAGAGCCTCTAGGATATATGTCTGACCCCATCTATTGGCACACGATTAGCGACGCTTTCACAAATGTTGAGGTCCATCTTACTCAGAGCAGTCAGGTAGAATAGCCACCATCTTGGAGGCATTGCTATAGTCAATAGTGAGCTTGATGGCATCACTGCGCTCCCAGATGTCCATCAGGCCGGCCAATGCGCTGGCAACAACAGTGGGATTATCGTCGCGAAGAAGCGAATTCAGTCGATCGATTAAATCAGAGTTCTCCACCATGTTTCGATCGTGGTCGTAAAGCTTCGCTACGCAGAATGCAGCCGTCTTTCGCACATAGGGGTCGCCATCTTTCAGCATGTGCTTGACTATTGGCACGGTAGCTTCGACAAACTCTCTAACATGAATGTACGACATTGTCCTAAGAGCCAATGCTCGTACCAAAGGATTGTGGTCTTCCATATCCTACTGACGTTAACCACGGCCGCCGCCATTAGAATCCTTTGAACTCACATGTTCTAGTACAGGGATTGCCTTTACGGCAATCTCAGGTCTCATCCTGGCATAGTTGACCAGAAACAAGAAGCACCTATCGGGTGTCAGTGACCGAGTATCTTTAACAATGCCAATACTCTTACATCTTCTTGATTTCTAAACTCTGAATGCCCATACACCCAATGATATCAGGGAACAGAGCCACCATGTCATTATTGCTCATGGTCATGTTGGCCACAATCTTCTTGAGTGCGATCTTCTTGCCCGCATAATTCTTATCTTTCTTCCCTCCGCTGTTGAGCTCGAGGCGCAGCTCGGCAACTTTGCCCTGTATGTTGTTTAGTCTTGTACCGTCATATATTGATCTTGGGGGCATGTATGCGAGAAACATGGCGGTCATCGTGTCGTTCACGTCGCTGCGCAATGAGCTGTCGATAGTGACATCGAGACGGGGAATTCAATGGAAAGCAACAAAATGCTCTTGGCCAAGTCCGCGCAAAAGCAGATAAGGATCAAGGAGACACAAGAGTAATCTCGGTGTAGTGGAGGTTCAAAGACTTATACTACCTCAGGTCCTACGAGGCTGAGACATGATAGAAGAACAGGAAGGCTTACTCGAGCAAACAATTTGGAGTCCCCTCCACCGGCGGAGCTCGACATGGTGTTGTACTTGTATCCCAAATAATGCGACGGAACTGGGTATCGGTAACGTTGAATGCGGGATGGGCGCCCTATTCCAGAACAAGCCCCTCACTTTCGAGCGATTCCAAGATTCGTAACTGTCGAATTGACTGATATTTACAACCTAATTGGGTGGGCTGCGTCGCCCAGCGGAAAGAGTTGCAGAGGGTGGTATGGTAAATGGGAGGGGATGGTCACATGTAGGCCAATGCCTAAAGCGCAGTTGCAGGTCGTTGAATATTGGATCCTTTCTCGATCGTTCGTTATCGCTATGGGGCTGGTCTGAGATTCGAAGAAACGAGGAACGCGCTGTATTTCTCGAGAACGGTATGCGATGCCTGCCGAGGTCGTACTTGGAATTGTTTCGCTTCGTGAACCGGCGTCGTCGGGGAGTGGAAAGGGGATCCTGGACCCCGAGTAATGTAAGCCAAATACTCCGTAGGTGCTGATAAGATAGACGGTTGCAATTAAGCGGAAATTACGGAGCACAGCTGCCACATTTGCGCCACAGATCAAAGGCCACCACATGTGGACCAACCAATCATCAACCTAAACCAATCAACCAACGTCAACGTCGCCTCCGCGAGCATTCAATATCGCCTTTACATTTGCGACTACAACACAACATCTCCAACAATCGCCAGCTCACGACACCTAAAACACATCATCATGACCGTATCCCCTACAGCCCCCCTCTGGGTTTCCCAGCTCGAGCATGCTCCCGCAGCCAAGGCGAAGCAGTCTGGCATTCAGGATCCCCCAGGCTTCAGCTCCGGAGCGGCCGTCACCAACTCTAAGGTCAGCACAATCTCCTTCCACGATCAAATAAGCCCAGCAACTAATACGATATACAGAAGAACAAGGAAGCCCCCAAAGTTCAGCCACGAAAGCCCCCGACAGCCGAAGAGATGGACACCTTGAAGCTCAAGAAGGCTTGGGAAGTCGCGCTGGCTCCCGTCAAGGGTCTGCCCATGACCGCCATCATGATGTACATGTCAGGCAACTCGCTCCAGATTTTCAGTATCATGATGGTCTTCATGGCCTTCAAGAACCCTCTGATGGGTCTCATGAACACCAACCAGGCATTTGAGCGCTTCCAGGCCTCCGAGAGTCTTTCATCCCAGTTGCTCCAGGTCAAATTCGTGTACGTTGTGTGTCAGCTTGTTGCGCTAGGTGTGGGAGTCTGGAAGATTAATCAAATGGGTCTATTACCGTAAGTTTCTTTGGTATATGTATCAATTTGATTGAACTAACAACCTTAGAACAACACGATCCGACTGGCTGATGTGGGAGGCGCAGAGAGAGCCTTTGGAATACGCCGTGGCAGCTTTATAACTTATCCCTGTTGATACGATAAAATGACTAGATAACTAACTACATGAATCCGGATACTTTTATGTCGCCTTCAAGGCCTCTCGCTTTGCTTTGGCCGCCCTCCATCCCATACCTCTCTTATCTACAAGTTTCAGGACTGGGATCATAGCTAGGTTGAGTAAAGCAAGAAATGTGAAGGTCCAGCCTCTGCCCATTCCCTCAATCATATGGTCGATAGCCGCAGTAGAGGCAGCTCCGAACATGCAGCGCACGAGGTTATTCGCAGCAGTTGCTGTAGCTGGTGCCTTGGGGTTAAGATCGACAATCAGCGTGTTAAGAACACTGAATGAAGTTGGAACGAACATGCCAATCAAGAATACTAGGACTAATGGGACAGCAACGCTGGTTTCAACCTGGAGGGCCCAACCGTATCCGATGAGTGTAACGATACCAGCGAGCAGGATGGGATATATAGCTTGGATTCGCGCTGTTTCAATTGGGAACGTTGCCAAGTCGTTCCCGCGTTTTCTGTCGATGGTGAAGCCGATTTTCTTTGCAATTCGTCGGTAGTTCCAGTCCAACACGCGTCCTTGAACAACAATAGCAATGGCACAACCGAACCCATAAGGCAGATAGCAGAGACCAACCTGAAGGTCGTTGTACCCATAAATCTCCTTGAAGAGTGTCGACAAAGTTGCTGCAGTCAGAATGAAAGCAATATAGATGATTGCGTTGATGCATAGAATAATGGCCATCTCCTTCTCGAACACGATGTACAGCGTTTTCAATGGGTTGGGAAACTTGAGCTTTCGTTTCGGAACGTTTTGATCTGTGACCTCTCCCCTGTTGCTGTAAAGATCAAGCAATGTTCTGTTCCATTTCTGGGGCGCTATTGACCCATTTCCAACGACATTGCGGCATGTCTCAGGGGCTGAGAGAATGAAAGGAATCATCCAGGTGGCAGAGAAGATGGCGCAAAACCAGAAAATAGCAGGCCATCCTAGGAACTGACTTAGTATACCACCCAGCAATGGACCAAGAGCAGGGCCAATGTTGATTCCTGCTCCGACGATGCCCATGTACTTTCCTCTTTCTCCCGTAGATGAGATGTCTGCGACTACGGCATAGCCGAGGGCCAGGGTACCACTGCTGCCCGCGCTTTGAACACAACGAAGGATCAAGAGCGCAACGAAGTTCCGCTGCAGAGCCAATCCGATGTTGGCACCGATGTAGATGGAAAAGGCGACGATATAAGCCGGTCGTCGTCCTGCCATATCTCCAAAATCACCAAATATCGTTGGTGACAGCCCCTGAAAGATCATATAGGACGTCAATGTGAGATTGATGAGTGAGATCGAGATGTTCAAATCATCGGCGATTGGGTTTAGCGCGGGGAAGTAGATATTGGCTGTCATAGGAGAAACAAAACTAGCGGCGGTGACCAAAGCCAAGATCCATCTCTTGGTGTTTTTCGAAAAGGTGCTGTATGCTGGGCCGCTTGGGACTCTGGTCATATTCTCGGCATCCCCCAGAACTCCATCGTCAGCTTGAGTTGCTGTTCCATCGTTCGGAGACTCGCCAAGCTTTTCTGAAATGATATCTCGGGCTGTTGGAGTATCAGATACGCTGCTATGTATGCTGATATCGTCATGATCTTGTCTTTGTAGCCTCGGCTCGTTGGTCGAGGGCTGGTTTCCGTCTTTCTCGCCCATCTTTGCTGAAGAGGAAGAAAATCGAATAAATAATAACCATGACGCGGAAGCTGTAAAGAAGTGGCAGTCAAGTCTTTTAATGCTACTTAACTACCCGCGGGATCGGAGAACATTATCCACTAGATTTTATTTCCGACACTTACGATTGCTATTTCCATGATCTAAACCCGGCCGAAAATGGACACGGACCCGGCGGTCCAGGGTCCACATAACGCCGAGCTCCGTACCGATCCGCAATCGGCCTCATGTATCGGTAAAATCAACGGTCAGACCGAGAAGTTGACAAAGAACGCTGAACCCGTAGCCAATTGAGAGTACAAGATTCTAAGTTTACGACCAGGATATCGTAGTCTCACTCAAAGGATTGCTAAAGGGCCAACCGAAAGAAGAAGACATGATGAAGAGTCCTGAGCTTGTAGCTTCGATAAAAGTTGTTTGCAAAGTATTTACCAGGTGGAGAATGAGCGGATGGGAAATCTGTGGCCCCTAATTTGCCATCTATATAAATCCAAGATTCTAAAAAGGTTGCGTACAATCATCCAAGCTTTTGACCGTTCGGCATTCAATTTCCATTTGATGACTAAGCCACGTGGCTTGACGATGTGCGTCAGAGCTCAGAGCTTCGATGCAGCCATGGTGTCTACAACCTTGAATCCTTACATCGAGTATGGCCATTTGCTCCAGCAGAACAGCCAAAACACCAGACCTTTCGAAATTATAACGTCACATAATCCGAATCGATTGATCTGAGCTCTCTACTATCTTGTGCGATCGACTCCCCTATCTCAGCACGCATTGGACGCCATGGATATTACAGTCACTTTCAACGAGCTTCTGAAGGAGCGCAATGCGCCGGAAATAAGGAAACGGGTCACCCTGAATGCCATAGATGGCTTTTTGAAAGAGGCATACCGAATTGTAGGTCAAGCACCTCTGTTGCGACGCACTCTTCAAGCTGACCAGCTCCTTTAGAATTCGCATATCACGAGTCTTCATCGAGAACTTCAAGATGTCAGACAAGCCTACCTCTCGACTGCGCAACCACGAAAGACAAATACTCGGGCTGCTAAGAACCAAACCCGAGTACTATCCGACCGAGATCGAGAAGAAGTCGACGCCAATGCGAAGCAAATGATTCGGGAGCTGAATGCTGGCATTCGCGCCCTTGATGAGGCCGAACAATTACGCCGTGAGACCGAAACAGCCATGATTCGCAAGAAATATATAGGAGGCTTGGGCGCTCTGGGCTCGTGGGCTTCTGGTGGTATGGTTAGTAGCAAAACCCAGGAGCACGAGGAAGCAGAAGCAAAGGCACGAGATGTGGGCATCCACCGAGACAGCATTCTCTGGTTTTTAAGGCAACGGCTGGAATTATGCTGTCGTACACAACAGGATATGATGGAGGCACGCCTGACACGAGAGATGGAAAAGAGCCGCAGCATGCTTTCGAGAGCTGGTATCGCCGGAGACTTTGCGGAATTTCCTCCTTCTGCCCGACGAGCCTCGCAGACAGCCCCTTCTGAAAAGATCCCTATGTCCGACGACGGTCAACTCCCGAGCCAGCATCTTACGGAGGAGCAGATTCAGATGTTTGAGGAAGGAAATCAAGATATGATGAAGCATTTCGAGAGTAGCTTGGACAAAGTCAGGTACGTATCCATGCATCTTCCGATGTCAATCAGTACACCCTTGCCGGGTTGTTTCTGCACTATAGCTCCAAGCGCAACCAACACCCCATGGGGAAACAGACAATCTTTCGGGACATGTGGGCTGACTTTTACTTGATAGGACCGCTGAGAAGTCACTACTTGAGATATCTGAACTACAATCGCTGCTTGTGAACAACCTTGCAACGCAGTCAGCCCATATCGAACAATTAGTGTCAGATTCGTTTTCGACAACGGAAAACGTTGGTGGGGGTAATAAGGAACTTAAAAAAGCCACTCAGCGGGCAAGTCCAGCAAAGTATACTTTCTTTGCGGCGGGAGGATTGTGTGCGTTCCTTGTCGTTTGGGATCTTATATTCTGAGATGTTCCAGTGTATGAAAAGGGTGTATATTTAAAGCGGCACTACTGTACTGGTTTAGTCGATTGATTAGACAACATAATACAAAACGTCTGGCAAGCTAAGGGCAGGAAGGGGGTGTGGCTATGGGAGCCTCAAACGACAATGTCTGCTTATTGCTGTATGAAAGATGCTAAGACTTTTACATATATATCCAGTCTTAGCTCGTGTCTATCTCAAGTACTATTCTTTCGGGACAATATACTGCAACTGACGATTGGCGTAAAACCAGCAAGGAATGAAAGGGCGGGTTTGATGTCAGAAAGTTACTACTAGAATGATCGCCTACAAAAGGTTGTTTACAAGCTCAACGTGATTGGCGTGGAAATAAAATCGACACAACAGAGAGATGCAGAGTCGCCTCACCTGTTGGTATATAGAACTAAATCTCGACAGCCTTTCTTGTAACTTAATGTCACTTGGAAGTAACTACAACCCCCAGAGAAGCGGTCTCTTATCGGTTTGAACGGCCTGACAGCTAGACATAGCATCGTACACACCACTGCTCGAGCATATAAATCAGGAGACATAATCTTGCATTCATGACCTTGACTGGGTAGCTGTTCAGCCCTAGGCTGAGCTGTCAGGGCGGATCAAATTTCAACATTCGATCTTGAAAAGACATACGATGTCAAGTGTTCTTTGCCCAATTACACCGACATCTAAAACGGGCCCAGCGCCAGGACCCTCAGATTTAATATTGAGATATAGATCTAAAGCAAGATGAGTCTTACATGGAATACATTCCATCTCATCGAATAGTCATTGTCATACGACAGCCCAAATCGATACTTTACGTCTTTCAGGCGGGCGAAGTCGGAGGCTCTCTAGCTATTATTACTTAACCGTGCATTTTAAAGCCCCGTGATGTTATGTCTAAGATTTTTTACTTCCCCGTGACGGGGCGTCCGGGGGTGCTAAAAGAGCCACTCGGCACTGACGATGCATGCGTCCGTCCGTTCTGCAAACGAATCGAAGGGGTCTGGAAGAAGTGACCCAGGTTCTTTTTTTCTGGGGAATGGGGCAGATATTTTAGGAGGGGAGAAGAGGGGAGGGGTTTGGGGAAGAACTAGAGAGAACCCGAAATGTACATTGGAGAAAGACTGATGAACCAACGGGTCAATTACGTTACGGTATGTATGGTGATCATCTATGGTACCTGAATGGACGTTGACTGGAGATATTCATTGTATGAGATGAGATGTAGATCAGAGTAAAAAACCGAACTAAAGGAACCACACATCAGACCACTGAATAATTAGTCCCTCAACTGCTGAAACTGACAGCAGTCGATACAATAAAAGCAATACAATTCTACAGTTGAACATGGGATCAGTTACTTAAACGGACGAAACACTACGTCAGCTCACCGTCTTCAATTCATGCCAAGGTAAATTGCGCGAAGAGGGTACATACCTCGGTGAGATACGCTTATCCTCGCGCGTGACGTTTCAAGCCGAGGTGTACCCAGGTCGGCAACGGATAATGAGAGCTCAATCTTGACGTGATAGATGGAGCTTCACAAGCTTTTCACAAGCTCGTGGGGCATTTTCGGTAATAGATAAAGCATAAAAAGATAATAATTGTCGCAAACAAGAAATAACCAACTGTAAATATCTATCTATTGGACATATATCTTTTGTCTATAACGGACTACATTCTTCTATAACGGTTTCACGATCGTGTATCCGTACCTGCGCACGAACTCTCGATTATCTGCACGCCTCGTTTTCAGTTACTCACTTTGTACGCGCTATCGAGTCCGATCATCGCAAGGCGCGATTGTCTGTGTACTATCACCAAGCTCACCATCCGTACTACGAGAGCTCTATTTGGAAACAATAGAACTTCGGTCGAACAGTTTCTGTCTTAGTATTGTCTGAGAAGGAACTAGGAACGCCAGAAACCATATAGGTACAACAGTTATTAAGGTAAGTCTACAGAAACTCTCGAAGCGAAACACAAGAGGAAGTTTCCTTTGCTGTTGCCCTTGGTCCGTCAGGCCTGTCCCTGTTGAGCTCGAGTCTCAGTCAAACAAGTATCTGCACCCCTTGAGCACAAGCACAAGCACAAACCTTTCTATTCGTAGAGGTAGCTTTTTGAGGTACTTACTACCCATGCAACGATAGCATCAACAAGCAGCACAAGGTGCAAGAAAAGTCCACCGCCCGATGAGGTGAGGTGAGCCCAGCCCACAACTAGAGCTGCACCTTCCACCTCTGTCCTGTCCTGTTTGGCACCGGGCGGGCGCCCCTTCCCCCGAGAGCTCCAGTTGTCCGGAATAACGGCGCCTGATTTGCCCGCGTGCATCGCATGCTGGGGACATGGCCAATTACATCAGGCCAGAATCTGGTTTACGCAACGTCTGGCCCTTGGAGTGGATATTCATTCATGGATCTCTACTTTCTAAGGAATCCAGCCGGACGAAGTTCCGGGTCTCTTTGACCTCTGGAGATAAGGGACTGGATGGGACGGGAAAAGACCGTTGAGCTCCTGGCTTGTGAGAAAGTGTCTCGCAGATTTACAGCAATGAATGCTCCATCTTCTCTTACACGGACAGTCCGTCCTAGAGGTCAACTGAAGCAGCTTGTGACAGCCAATTCCCAGCACATTTCCCTTCATTGTGTCGCCTAAAACAGGCTTTTCTTACTCCATGTCAATCAAACATGACTTGCGGCGGACCGTAACTTACTGATCAAAGTTGCTGTTAGGTACCTTTTTGTTTACCCCAAAAAAGCACACTCCCACAGGGGTTCAGGCCGATTGGAAGAAGTCTCTCACCTCAGTTCACCTCACCCGCAAACACACCCCCTGGCTCCACTAAAGCCAGGCCACCGGACCGCCCCAAGACCCCTCTGCCTACCCCCCTAATCGACAATCCTCAGGGCCGCAGCCCACTATGACACCGTCACTGAACACACCCCGTCAGGGTCAAAGTCAGACTCAGTCTCAGAGCATCTCAAGCTCCAGCTCGACTGATAAAACGGCGCCTGTCCCTTCTTCATCTTCCTCCATCTCTCGACTTAATTCTATCGTTCATCACATCTCGCCCAAAATGGTTTCTACTACAAATTTCCCTGCCGAAGTCGTGCCCCAGGCACCTGAAGACCCTCTCTTCGGTCTTGCACGAGAGTACAAGGCCGACGACAGCCCTAAGAAGATTGATCTTGTAAGTTCAACCCTTCCTGCTCAGATTTTTAATTGCGCTTTTGTCATGATTGTCTTTGCTAACCTTGATTTCTCATAGGGTATCGGCGCTTACAGAGATGAGAACGCAAAGCCCTGGGTGTTGCCAGTCGTCAAGAAGGTATGAAACTTGCGCCAGCCCATCTTACACCCTATTGCTCCATGACATTGTCCTCCCCCAACAAACACATTCCTCTGTCGCATACACAAATATTACACTTCCAGACCCGGCGACGAGTCCGATGTGGATTCGGCTTACCTCAAGCCTTTCCATGATTGCGACTTTCCCGTCATGGGATCGCCTTTTTGCAATGCGCCATCTGGATCCTTCTCATGCAAATATGCGTCACAACTTGCCCCAATTGCCCCGCCGCCACGACTCCGGTCAAACACTCTCGTCTTGGAATTCGAGCTAACCCCACGTTTGTCATAGGCTGATGAGATCCTGCGAAACGACCCTGAGCTCAACCACGAGTATGCCCCCATCGCGGGTATTGCCAGCTTCACATCCAAGGCTGCCGAGCTAGTCTTTGGCCCCGATTCTTCTGCCATCCAAGACAAGCGCTCAACAACTCTACAAACAATCTCTGGTACCGGTGCTGTGCATTTGGGAGCTCTTTTCCTTGCCAAGTTCTACAAGGGCAACCAGACTGTCTACCTCTCAAATCCCACTTGGGCGAACCACCACCAGATCTTCAAGAATGTCGGCCTCTCAATCGACACATACCCTTACTTCCACAAGGAGACCAAGGGTCTTGATTTCGAGGGATTCAAGAAGACTCTGCAGTCCGCTCCTGAGGGCTCTGTCTTCGTCCTTCACGCATGTGCACACAACCCTACTGGTGTCGACCCTACCCAAGATCAGTGGACCGAGATTGCTTCTATCATGAAGGAGAAGAACCACTTCCCCTTCTTCGATACAGCTTACCAAGGCTTTGCCTCCGGTGATCTCGTCAAGGATGCCTGGGCTATCCGATACTTTGTCGACCAAGGCTTCGAGCTCGTTGTTGCTCAGAGTTTCGCCAAGAACTTCGGTCTTTACGGAGAGCGTGCCGGCTGCTTCCACGCCGTTACCTCTCCTGCTCCTGAGGCTTCCAACACAATCACCCGCATTGGCTCTCAACTGGCTATCCTCCAGCGATCCGAGATCTCCAACCCTCCTCTGTACGGTGCCCGCATCGTCAGCACAGTTCTCAACGACCGCGACCTCTTCGCTGAGTGGGAGGAGAACCTGCGCACCATGTCTGGCCGTATCATCAGCATGCGAGATGCTCTTCGCGGCAAGCTCGAGGAGCTCCAGACCCCCGGTACCTGGAACCACATTACCGACCAGATCGGTATGTTCAGCTTTACTGGCTTGAGCGAGAAGCAAGTGCTTCAACTTCGACAAGAGTTCCACGTCTACATGACCAAGAACGGCCGTATCAGCATGGCTGGTCTCAACGATAACAACGTTGAGTACTTTGCCAAGGCGGTTGACAAGGTTGTGCGAGACGCTGCTTAGATAGAACCTGATTGTTTGGGATTGTGTACGAACTCATGAAAGTGGTCAACTACCTACAAGACCTTGGAAAGAAACGGCGTTTGGATATGTTTACTATTATCACCTATCATGACTGGGTCTCTGCAAAAAAGCACTGAACGATCCTTGTTTTAGCATGCTGTTGACAGCTTCTAATATACCTTGACTGCATTTGCTATCTACAATCTATTTTGACTGCCATTTGTACTGCAATATTATGTGAGGATGATGTCGTAAAACAGAAGACAGAGACCGTTCTGGGGATTCACATGTTTGGACAACATCAAGGGTACATTCTTGGCATACGCCAGAGCTTTTACCCGCAGATACAGCAGGTACATAGTACGTAGCATGAACACCTTGAAAACCACGATCCTAAGCTGCGATTGGCCCGCCTCTCACCTTGGGCCACCTTAGGCTACCTTGGACTGACAGGCGGTTCCTGCTTTATTAGGTAAAAGTACTATTCTCGCTGTAGCGGTAACCCGAAGCGGACCAAGAGGTTGGGCAGGACTCCATCAACGAATATTCGGGGAAAATTCGCGGTCTCGGGGGAGTCTCTGACTACTACTGCGGTTTTCGTTGTAGCTATCGCCGACGCGGTATCATGACTCCGATTTACCGTGAAGGCGGGGTTTTGGTCTTGATCTTGCCACGCACTCCCCTGATATGGGCTGAGCTGTTTTTAACTCCCGTCTGGGGAAGACGAGAAAGAAGCAGTCATCGTTCTTCTTTTTTCCTCCCTCCTTTTTTCCTGGAGCAGCCCACCTCCGCAATTTTTTATCTTTTCCCCGCATGGGAGCCGCTCGCTTGTCCGGGGACAAGGGGGGCGTGTATACAAGAATCGAGCTCTGCGAGACAATCACCAGGTACAAACAAGATACGATATGGGGGAAGTCGGCGTAATGAAAGTTTTTTTACTTGTTACGGTGGATACAGAAATGGTAGCGAGGTCTAGTAACTAGGGAAAACGGTAGAGTCGACGTTACAGAGCTGCTGCTTGTCTATACCTTGCTGCTGTCTCTGTGCTGTTTGGTTATCGTTATGTCATTAGACAGGCAATTTTACAATATGGGATCCATACACTGTCCCGACAAAGTCCGACTATCATGAAATTATCAACATCAAAACATTAGAAACCATCAACAGTGGAAAAGTGAAGAAAAAACTGTCCAGTGTTTCCTTGGGCTATTACACAATGGCGTATCCACCGCAGCGGGTCGGTACAGAGTACTTGGGCGGGACTTCTCCGATGCCGGGGAAGACCAAGGTATGGAAGGAAACTATGGGGTAATAAGAAACCTGGAGAATGGTGCTGGTTTCGTGATCGAGGCTGTACTTTGCGGGTGTGTTGAAGCTTTGTGGAGTAGGTAGCAGAAGGAAGAGCACATGACTGTCGGTTATTGTTGCTAAGGGCTAGATGAGTGCGTAGTTTAGCTTGGGTCTATAATTACCAGGGCACAATTGTTCGTGATATGATGTGGAGAGGGATAAGACAGATATTATTAGCATGTGAAGTCTGTGGATTGTAGCTTGATATACAGAGACGGAGTGAGTCTGATGAAAGCTACCTTAAGGAAGCATCTTAATATCCTTGAAATATGAGCTTGACTTTGATTCACATGTGTTTAACTAAAAAGATTCCTCTCTATCAATCTCAGTTCTACAAGCAATTACGCTGCTTCAGAAACCCTAAATATAGTTCTAAAATACTACTCAGCTAGAGAAACAGTCCGTTCCCAAGACATCGTCAATTGGATTTTGCTTTTATCATAAGTACAAGCCTTACGGGCAATTGCTTCCAGTACAGCATAGTTCTTCAACTGAACAACTGCAGATTGCAATGGGATGGAGAGAAACTGGCGTAACAGCATATAACATCTTTAGCCAGGCCTGTTTCCCAAGTCTCCCTTACCAAACACTCACGAGATGAAGATACCGGCTGCGAAAACTTGGTATGTCTATGGATACACCTTTGTGATTATTAACCGTAGTGCTCATACTAAATCAAACACCCTTCAGTAATGCTCGCTCTTACTATCAGAAGCCTTTCCCTCATGACATTCCACCTCAATAAGCCCTCACATCTGGGCAATTCAAACTTGGTTCGAATATTCAGACAATTGGAGCAGTTGAGAAATGTCATGGTGTTTTTGCTGTGCACAGTACTGAAACTTCATACATAAAATGACCAATTAAGCCAACTAACCTAACCATATGTTTGTCCTGCTCAGTAGGTACCTAGGTAGGTATACGATAAAACGCTTAGTTCGGTGACACTTGCTGTTTCATGAGTTTGTGATACTTCACTCACTCACCTTGGCTCACCTTAGCACTTAGCTGCCTAAACTGGCAACCCCCACCAACCTCACCACCATCCAGGTACATTGACACAACCTATCTCACCAACAATGCGCCTTCAGCCATGGGGAGAAAACTACCGTGGAAAACATCCTCGGCTCAGTCAAGTCCAGAGAAGAAACCGTCTCTAAAATCTGAAAGTCCACATCCGACGCCTTCTCGATCACCAAATCGCCAGACTGGTACTCCTTCAGCATCTACCAAGAAACCGCGTCGTGAGCGCGTTGTCGAAGCAGAAGGTCTGATACTACGAACTCATCGTTACTCCACAAAGACTCATAAATTTATAGATGGCGTACGCAGTCCGTCGACATCGCCTCCTCCGGAGCCACCACCAGAGAGGTCCGTTTTGCTTGTCCCTCTCAACTGAAATACCAGCTGACCAGACCCAGATTCATGAGAGCTGGCTTAGGCCACGATGATCGCTATCGCATGGTCGAAGACGAATTCGTCAACATGGCTCACCAATTCACCGTCCATCTCCATCGCGCAGAGTATAACCGCCTAAAGAACCTGGCTAAGTACCAGAACGCGGATACAATCCGCGAAATAGAGCGCCCCAGCGTTGGCGCGCCTACTCTTCTTGCGCGGCAACGTCATGAGACCGCGCATAGAGAATCTAAGCAGCGCACTCTTCTTGGGGGCTCCTCTAACAACAAAGAGACACCCTACTCGGGTTCGAGTTTGCAGGGTCTTATGGAAAGTCCGAGGAAGGAGCATAAGTGGATTTCAGCAGGTCTGGCCGACGCGGCTAAGACGAGAGCTTCCGCTGGGTTCGATTCGCAAAAGATCACACCGGTACGGATGAAGCAGATTTCAAAGCCTTCATCTGGGCAGAAGAGACAGATTTCTCTGGCAGATAATGACGAGAGTGATGATGGGGATGATTTGGATCTCGCTACGCCTTCACGCACGCCTGCGACGAAAGCGGCGCGCACAGCTCAAACTTCAAGCCCAGCTATGTCGCGTTCAGCACCTCGACCGGCTTTCAGTACTCCTCGGGTGCTGAATACAACAACGAACACTACTTCGCGGTCAGGGTCCAGCGCTAAGCGACCAACTACAGCACCAGGAGATGGAGCTCGGCCGACAGCTAAACGCAGCGATGTCCATGAAGACATTGACGATGACGACATGTTTGGGATTACAAAACGGATGTCTGACCGTCGCAAGTCAAGAGGGCAAAGTCGCAAGACGGAAGATAAAGCACCCGCCAATTCTTCGCTCGATGACATCCCTTCATTTATATAAACATTGGAGACCTACACTAGCATTCTCATAATCACTGAAATACAGGCATTTTTACGAAAATCAAATCAGTTCTTTTATTCATGTAAGTCTTATCCTTCCATTGGCCGGTCCTGCATTGTAAGCTCATCAAAGTCGTCCAGCAACTCATTCATATCAACCTGAGGAGCCTCATCGTCACCCTCAGTCTCGGCCACGCTCATCTCCTCTTCCTCTCTCTTCTTAGATTTGTACAGGGCGAGCGTAGCACGGAGCTCCTCGTCTTCCTCGACATCTCGCAAGAACTGCTCGTACTCTTGATCCAAACGTTCTTGATCGGCCTTCTTGGGAAGGAGCTCACCCTCGTCCTTGTCCATACGCTTGAGCTGCCAGTTTCTCTTGCGGTTCTTTCTGCGGCGGGGGTAGTGCTTCTTGATTAGCACCACGTCAGGAATCGTTGACGAGTATGTGTTGGAGTTCTCAATCGCCTCATATTCGGTGTTGTTGAAAACAGTACCAGCCAGGAGGTAACCCATAGCGGAGTCACCAGGCTGAAGAAGTCGGCCCATGTGAGTCCTTGTGAAGTATGTTCGGTCGTTGACACCGAGATCAGTAGCTCGGGCAACTGTGGCTTCGGCAAGCGTCCACTTGCCCTTCTGGTTTGTTGTGAGTTCAATGTCCATGACAATGAACTCAACGAGCTCATGGGTATCGGTCAGAGACAAGAATGGGGCTCGCCAGTAGATTGGCGCACTGATATCACAGGTCTGGAGGGTCTGAGGATCCATCAGGTAGAGGGAAGTACCGATCTTGTGGCAGAGAAGGAGAGGTGAGATGTTGCCACACTGCTTAGCCATTTTGATGGGCAAAGCAACCAAGTCGTCCTTACATATAGGGACCAACTCAGCTGAGTATGTGAACTTGAAGGACTTTTTGGAGGTGTGGATATCGTGAGAAATCAGCTCCTGCGACGCCTTTACCTTGACGGGAACCACGGAGTTGAGGAAGTCGATGAACTTCTCGGCCTGGTTCTTTTGCGAGAAGAAGAAGTCGATACCATCCTTGGCTTCTCTGATGTTAAGGGTATCCCTGTGCGCACCATGCTTCATGATGAGTTGTTCGAGGAAAAGGAAAGTTCGCTTGTGAAGAACCTTCTGGCGGACCTGGACAGCGGCTCGCCAGACGTTGGCAGTGTATGACTTGGCACACTCGGGGCACTGTTGGTAGGCCACAACATAAATAACCTCGAAACTCTGCTGGAGCAGCATGCCATCCTGAACTTCATCCTGGATAGTGAGCTTGACCTTGACTCTTCGCGAGTGAGGTTCTGTCCAGATGAAATGGGCGTCTATGATGCGGACTTTGTTCAGACCTCGAAGTTTCTTGAGGCACAGGGCCAACAGTTCTCGAGATTCGGGAGAGGCGACAATCCAACTGGTGGGGGGCATGAGCCATCGGTCGCAGTCTCGGCAGAAGTTTAGGGTCGCCTCTCGCTGGACGCCCTGGGAGATGTCGACGGTGAGCTTGATGCAGTCGTAGCAAAGAGCGCCGGAGGCAGCGGTTCCATCGATGGGAGCGCCACAGTTACAGCACAGAATACTGAAAGATTTGAATTAGCATTTGCGCCCAAGACAACAGTGCGGGGTGTTTTTGAAAAAGATCAAGACTCACGTTGCAGCACCCTGCTGCTGAGAGACAGGGGCTATAGAGATAGGCTGGTCATCCAAGTCCATCGACATGCTGGGCAACGATGTCGTGGGTGATATTTCTGTGGTGTTTGGGTTGGAATTGAGTGATACTCAGTGACTCTTTGGAAACCCAATAGTGGGAGAAATTAGTTCGCCGCCGCTTGATAAGCGGCTTATCGGGCAGAATATTTTTTGGCAGGCGCGGGGCAAATTTTTGGAAAATGCAAGACACAGTCATAAAGTTCAGGGTCCACCTCACTTGGCTCGATGAAGATTTGGTCATGCCGATCATTGGATGGGCCATCATGTTTTATATGGATATTCTATTCTATCACTGAGAAATTCATGGTTTTTGGGCCAGAATCAGGTATTATAGACGAAAAAAGAAAAAGGACAAAAACTGTGGCTCGTATGAAAATCAGAAAATCTTGCTTAATACCCTCGTCACCTCGGCTGGTTGCTCTTCCGCATCCGACTTCTTCTTTGCAAGAGGGACTTGCTTGAAGGACCGCTTGACCTGTCGCACAGACTCGTCCGCCTGACCATCAGTTTCGTTGTCTGCCTTCCTCTTCTTGGTCTTGGCCTTGACCGCCATACCGTCCAGCATCTTTGCCTTCTCCACGTTCCTGACAAACTCCTTGTTCTCCTTTGTCGACTTGCTGATTTCGGCTCTCATGCGGCTGGTGCGCTCTGCGTTCTCGACAGCGATTTGTTCTGTGAGGTTGTGCCACTTGAAGCCCTTAAGGTATAGCAGGTTCCACAAATCGTCGTGGTAGTAGCCGCCCTTCTTGCCGCCAATGGTGCGCGCGTTGAGAAGATCGCAGACAGCCTTGGCGTCCTTCTTTTTGGTGAACTCTACCCAACCCTCGGTGTAGGAACGCTTCTTGTTACCGCCGGCCTTAACGCGACGGGCATGCGAAGCTGGGTCTTCGGGAGCGAGGAAGATGCGGTTGATGGTGCCGTAGGGTTCGAGGAGGGAGCGCAGCTTAGTGGGCTTCATGAAAGGCGGTATGCGAGAGAGGTAGACGACGCCTGACTTCTTGATAGCAGCTTCGGAGGCGACGAGATTCTTCTTTGTCAAAGTTTTCGTAATATCGGGGAGTTCTGTTGATGTGGTGTCTTTTGATTTGCGCTTAGGCTTTTCAGGCTGGTCCTCCTTCTTGTCTTCCTTTGGCGTCTTCTTTGAGCCCTTCTCGATAACCTCGTCCTCGTCGTCGCTAGCATCGCAATCATCATCGCTTCCTAGATCATCTTCGGAGTCGGAGTTGGCTTTCCGTTGCTTTGCGCTGCGGCCACCCTTTCGCATATCGTCTTCTTCGGAGTTGTAGCCGACATCGCTTTCTCCATCGCTGTCGGCGATCTCGAGGAACTCATTTTTGGTTTCGGGCGCCATATTGAATAATGAATGCGAGCGAATGGCAGCTATTGGGATTGGTGTCTCCCTATGTGAGGCTGGAGAACTGATTGTAGAAAAAAAGTAAATCGCTGATAAGATAAGGCGTCGCGATCCCTTACCTTAGTTAGTAGCTTGCAGGGGTCTATCGAGAATTGGAGAACAGGGTCATGTGACTTGGAGGGGTAGATAGCGACGTCACTGATAAGAGGTTGAATTGGAGGGACAACCTTTGTATATAGAATGGTCCAAGATATAGAAAGATTGGTTAACTGTCTTGCCTTCTAATAATAGTTATGGAATATAATGATGATATCTGGTTTCTTATGTTTATAAACAATTTCAATAAACCACACTACTCATATTTGCCACGGTGAAGTTGTTCAATTGTATCCAAGCTCAACCTTTACCATTTGGTTACCCTTGAGTGAAACATGATATAATAAACTGAGCATGAGCTATCTTCTTTTCAATCAATCTCATGACTTCTCTATCCGTCCCAAATTATATTATCATGCCTTATCAATTCGCGGCGGGGTTTCTATCATGACCCTGCCGACGTCGGTACTTGAATGTACTGTAGGTAGTCCATAAGACGTGGGGCAATACCGCGAGCCGCGAGCCGCCAACCGCCGTCATGGAAGATGCTACCTTGAAAGAGATAGGCGGTACCTACTTCTACCTGCCTGCCTTAGGTTTACTCATGACCTCCAGCTCATATACTCCACTTCCAACCTCAAAAGTGGCCAACTACAAAGATATAGTCTGACTGCTATTGCTCTTTCTTTCAACTCACTCTCTCACATAAACCACCCAACATGTCTGTCGAAACAATCACCACAATCTCCCCAAACACAAATGAGGCCATCCTCACCAGGAATGGCGCCTCTGCTGCCGACCTTGAGTCTCTCCCCAAGGTTGCCGCTGAGGCTTTCCAGAGCTACCGCAAGACAACACTAAAGGAGCGACAAGCTATTGTTCGCAAGTTCCTTGATGCTCTCATGGCCAAGAAGGATGAGCTTGGTGAGGAGTTGACTGTTCAGATGGGTCGTCCCATCTCCTACACACCCGGTGAGGTTGCCACAGCTGTGAAGCGTGGTGAGTATCTCCTCAAGATTAGCGACGAGGCTCTTAAGGACACCGACGGTGAGCCCGAGAAGGGCTTCAAGCGCTTCATCCGCAAGGTCCCTGTCGGACCCGTTCTCATCATCTTTGCGTGGAACGTAAGTGTTGGCCTCGTTTTGCTGCTTCTGCATCGCATTAGTTCCGTCACTGACTCTGTCTAGTACCCTTATCTTATCCTGGTCAACTCTCTTATTCCCGCTCTTCTTGCAGGATGCAGTGTAATCCTCAAGCCCTCACCTCAGACCCCTACCATCGTGGAGCGTGTGACCGATCTCCTCAAGGAGTCGGGCTTGCCGGATGGCGTTTGCCAGTACTTCCACTGCGGCTCTCCTACAATCATGGAGACTATCGTGCGCGATCCCAAGATCGAGCTGGTTTGTTTCACGGGCTCTGTGGCTGGAGGTCTTTCTGTGCAACAAGCTGCGTCTGACCGCATTGTAAATGTCGGTCTGGAGTTGGGTGGCAAGGACCCGGCATATGTCCGATCAGATGTCGATATCGATTGGGCTGCTGCAGAGATTGTTGATGGTGCCATTTTCAACTCTGGACAGAGCTGCTGCTCTCTTGAGCGTGTGTATGTTGACGAGAAGATCCACGACCAGTTTGTTGAGGCCGTGCAAAAGGTCCTCAAGAGCTACAAGCTCGGAGATCCTTTTAACAAGGAGACTCAGATCGGACCTGTCGTTTCAAAGCGATCAAAGGAAGCTGCCGAGGAACACATCAAGGACGCCGTCGCCAATGGTGCCAAGGATGCGACTCCCGAAAACGAGACTTTCAGCAACCCTCCTCCCAAGGGTAACTTTGTGAAACCCACCCTTCTCACGGGCGTCAACCACAGCATGCGGGTCATGACTGAGGAGTCATTTGCCCCAATTAGTAAGTTTTACGACGAGATTTTGTTAATCTAGTGCTGACCATGATACAGTTCCCGTTATGAAGGTCAAGGACGACAGCGAGGCCATCAAGTATATGAACGACAGCGAGTTTGGTCTGACCGCCAGTATCTGGACCAAGGACACAGACAAGGGATACGAGCTGGCCGAGGATGTGGAAGCCGGCACCGTTTTTGTCAACCGATGCGATTATCCGGCACCGGTACGTTCTCTTTTCCGCCACAAGCACAAAGGGCTTTGCCTTGTGTAATGAGTGACATTACTGACCGATTGACAATAGGATCTGGCATGGACTGGCTGGAAGAACTCTGGTAAGGGACAAACACTTAGCAAATTTGGCTTTGACCAGTTTGTTAAGCTTAAGAGCTACCATCTTAAGGATTACCCCAACTAGAGGGGTTGATGATGAAAGAGAGGGATTGTTAGTTGAACACAGTCAAGATGTTTGACGACAATGACTCTGAATAACGAGACGACGTCTGTATTAAAATGAATCAAAATAAACTGCAAGCAAATCTGGTATTGTTTCCTACGATGCACACATCATTTCTCTTAGCGACTGGGCTGTCTCTAGGAAGTATCGAAGTGTTTCCCCTGGCGAGAAGGAACCGACAGAAGCGGGTGAGACGAGACGTTTTCGATAACGGGCAGCCAAGACAGGCACTGATGAGTATCGACATAAGCTTTTTTGGGTAATGAATGAGAATGAGAAGAGGCTGCATTCGGTAATTTATCGCTGAGTCGAACAATCTGCGACAACCAGTCACACTTGAACTTGTGAGTGGCAGAAGAGATGACGACATGAGACTCAGGCAATATGAAGTGTCAATGTTTGCATGTGAGATTATTTTCTATTGAGGCTATTCAATTATTAGTATTGACTTGGTTTATCTATCCCTCTTTAGGGTTGTTCGTTGTTCGTTGTTCGTGAACCTGAGTTTGATGACCGCCTCTCCCTTTTCTTGTATACGTTGCACGAGAAATTGGCTTAGAGACGCCACGCCACCGCATCTTTCTTCGGTGAAGGGCAGAGAGAGAAAAAGGATGCCCGGCATTAAGTATATGATATTGAAGGTGCCCTTGTACATGGATGTAATTTCATTTATAAGCAGTGGGCCAATAAATGCCATACAAAGGAGTCACGTCAGTTTGACCGTGCACTCTATCGATAAACTAACATAAAATAGTTTGCAGACTAGAAAATCCGAATATAGAACCATCAGCCAAGCTGTGTCCTCCTTGTGGCCTCTGCCTACCGTTTTCTTTGACTGGTGACCCCCCCTCTTTCGTCGCACCAACTTAGACAAGTCGCCCTCAGCTGAGACACTAGTTCGGGGCGGTGGAGTGCAGAAATTACAGTGCACCCGAACCGCTGGAATTCCAGTGTGTTTGGCAACATTCCAGAACAATTATAGGCAGTTTCTCCCTGCGCCTGCACGCGGAGGGATAATCAGTAGTCAGTGACCACAACATTTGCCTGCATCTGCAGTCAGACTTGTCTACTTCTCTCTTCGTCAAGCTCGTACCTTATATTAATTGGCATTTGCCTCTTTCTTTCTGTTTAATCTCCATCTTTTTTATTAGTGCTTAGATCTTGTACTGCCTGTGCTTGTCATTTTTGTTAATGTACAGCACATACATTCCTGTCCTTCTTTTTCCTGATACTGTCTAAACTCACTATAACCCTCTCTCATTCTACAGGCTACTTATACCAACCAACCTTCACTACTCATTCCAATCTACTCCGGTACCTTACATTAGTGAGACTCAGACTTGAATCTCTTTGTATCAAAAACATACCAGAGTCAAACTCCACCAACCACTCACACTCTCTCAATTCAAAGGCCGCGTGCCTTTTCCCTTCTTTGTTCCTACCTCTCTTAGACTGTCAGACTAAACTACTAAAACAAAACGAGGCGTCAGCTTCAGTTAACGTTACCGCACTGACAATCTATTTCATCTTACTCTACTTTACTTTATTATTTCTCTCTCTATACTTCCTTCCTCAATTTCCCGCCTTCTTCTCTCTCTTCACAAAATTCCAATCATCCGCCTTTCTTCTTCCTTTCAGTCAGCCTCTTTCCCAACCATTTTAACTTCAGCTCGGTTCTGGAACACCAGCCCTGGTTTGGCTTTCTACTTCTTCTTCTTCTCTCTTCAAACGTCGCCACTTGACCCTTCTCTTCTCTTCTATAAGAGAACCATCTCCACAACGTCGACTTAATGGGATCCGCAGCTCTTTACACTTCCGAGAGACGAGATCCTCGGTGTTTTGATCTTCCCTTCGGCAATCGACTTCGATCTTCTACAATGCATATCTCAGACGACTTCCACATGCTCCGAGAGCGTGTTCAGACTATCGTTCGTCAACGACGTCGCAAGGAGAAGCGGAGCTTGGATATTGTAAGTCAATGCACTTTTCAGGGTTCTCGACTGGTTCCTGAGCTAACGTTTTACTTACAGTCTGCACCATTCAACTTTGAGAAGAACCCTGTCAATTTGCCAGGCGTATCAGATGAACAGCAAGTCCCCTCTTATACGGGTCAACATCTCAATCATCAAAGCTAACTTGGCTCTTCAGACTCGCTATGCTTCGAGAACAAGCTGCCGCCAGCCGAATTGGCATCGCAGACCCTCCCAGTCCCGTCGCTCCGCGCTCACCCTGTTCAACATCAAGCCTCTTCTCCCACCCAGTTCGACCAGCCATGAAGTCGGTTCACACATCGAACTCGGTCTCCTCCACCGAGAGTCTTCACTAATCGAATGTCGACACGTTAATCAACCTTGTATTGCTTTATTCTTTCACGGCCATTTAGAAGTTTGTTTAGGACGAGGCGTCATCATCCTAGAAAAGGGAAAACACATCAATTGTTTGTTTGGGCAACACGCTTCGCGGGAAAGCTACACACTATTGTTATTGGTATTGTACGATAATGAATCACTGGGATGAAAAAGAATGGAAAGGGCATCTACGGGACCATGGGCATGGGAACATCAACATCAAACAGAACATCATCATACCCGGCGTATAATTTAATCTGATAATTAATCCTTTTACTCTTCATCTCCTCCTGGACCCCTAAATTTGATATCACACGAATAACATGACATGACATGATTTGTACTCACTATAATGTTTCTCACGCGCGTTGTTCAGGAATGTGAACGAAACAAAAGTCGTTGGTGGGGAGAGCGCCATATCATGGTATGTCATGGCATGTTTCATTTCATTTGCATGTTTAAGACATGCATGCGTCCTCGCTTCACTTCTCTCAGATTAGACCCAGCCGGCGTACACGTCCAGACTCTCGGAGCGAACACCTTCCATCTCTCCCGTAACGCCGAGCAGTTTGACCGTTGTGCCCTTCTCAGCTGCCCACTTCTCCAGGAACACCTCTACTCGCTTCTTGGTCCCCTGATCGTCCTTCATGAGGAGAGCAAGGGCATCGTAGCCTCCTGCACCGGGAACAACGCCACCGTAGACTCCCTCGACGGTGCTTAGGGCGTCAAGAAGCTCGGTCTGGCTCTGGGGCTCGATGGGAACATCGCTGGCAGTACCCATCTCCCTAATCTTCTCTCGCACGGCACCGATCTTCTCCGGCAGTTGCGCAACATCACCAGCGTTGAGAGTGGCGATCAACTGCTCGTTACGCTTCTGTAGCTCATCCCAAAGTGTCTTAGACTCATCGGGGTTCGTAGCCTTCCATGCGAGAACCTTCTTGACCATGCCAACAGTCTTGCTTCCGCAGTCGACATCGCACATACGCAGAACAACGCCCTTAGGCATGATGACAGCGTCCTTAAGAACCTCGACGTCCCACTCGGACTCGCCGTCAACGAGCTTCACCAATGCATCAGCAAAACCAGCCGCGCCGGGCTCAGGGATCTTGCTTAGTGTGGCGGGAGAGAAGCGCCTGTACCTGCAAGATCCATAAACGGCGGTCGCGACATCGAAGCCCGAGCCAACCTTGCCCTGTGCAGCGCAGTGGGCAGCCTGCGCCAAGTTGTGCAGTGTCCTCTTTCCCTTGTCAGAATCAATGTTGAAGAGGTCCTCTGGCAAGTAGTGAACGAGGAGTGAGGCAGTCAGTGAGGTGACAAGAGCAGCAGACGAGCCAAGACCAGTCTTGTTAGCATCACCCAGAGTCACAGGGAACTTGGCGAAGCGGCCTGAACGGGAGGTATCAGTTTCTGAGTGAGAGTAGTAGTCGTTGTCTGCGAGGATGATGAGACGAGTAGATGTCAAGCTGTGGCTGGGACGCTGTCCACCGACACGGTCGATGTAGGTGAGAGCATAGCTGAGAGTGGTCTCGACGAAGGGATTGGGGTTGATCTGAGCTCCGCTACTGAAGAGTGAGTATTACACAGTAAGTATAAAGCTTTTGATATAGAGTTTTGTGTTGATGAGATAATGATTGGTTCAAGTCAGTCGGATCATGATGATCGCCGAACCTATCATGGACTCGAAGCTGTTTGGAGAACTGACATGTCTCACAGCGATAGCACAACCGCATATCGAGCTGGCTCATGATTGTGAATGAAGAATACCACTTACACTTGCAATTGGGTCACCTTGATACCACCGCCCTCACCAGCGAGATGATATCCATACCGCCATTGAGCCTCGAGGAACTGAGGGCTATCAACCACAATCTCAGTAAGCTGCACGCCAGCAGTGGTGTGAATGTCACCAGCGATGATATTGATGCGAGCGTTCAGACCGAATACAAAAGCAGTGTACTCCTGGTCTAGGACGAGATATCCGCCAGCGAGGAAGACCTTGCCAGGGGCAGAGACGGCGATGGTGGGGTGCTTGAGGGTCATTTTGGTGGTATATATACTAGGCTTAGGCGGTCAAGACAAACAAATGGGATAAGAATAAAGGCTGAGGCTCGTATAAGATAGAGAAAGAGTAGGTATCGGTGATTCGGAGTAATATTCCCTATCCAGAATTGTCTGTAATAGATGCAATACTACCGAATTGAGAAGAATCATCAAACTCCAGCGGGGCCTCATTTCTAGAGAGCACAGTGTTTCTGATATCTACTGCAACAGTATTCACACTGTAGTATAGGAGGCCATCAGAGAATGAATCGTCCAATAACATTCATTCACTTCAAGCTTTACCAGACTTTCGACCAACTTTGGCTCAAGTCTTGAGTTTAACATGAGCAAGTTATCTAACGATGATGCCAGTTACACGTCACCTTGATCAAGTGCCGAAAAGATACACTCGTTCAAAAATCCCAACAAATAACATTCACGATTCACAAGGACACACATATTGAGAGACTTGTAGTTTATGACAAACCCGTCATTTCTTCATTGTTATAATGTATTGATGGTACAAGCAGCAGGACCTTCTGCTATGCTTTCCCTTGCTTGAATCGACCAAATATCTCATCTCCTTGGTCTTCATCTTTTCCTCCCAACTGAAATAACAAGGCCCGGCCCCTTCTATGCTGCTAACATGATAATGACATGCAATGTAATGATTTCCCTTTCTTGGAGTGGTGATGATCTATCCAGGGAACGTCCGGCCCCAAATTCAAAT
Source organism: Fusarium coffeatum (assembly GCF_003316985.1). Taxonomy (NCBI): domain Eukaryota; kingdom Fungi; phylum Ascomycota; class Sordariomycetes; order Hypocreales; family Nectriaceae; genus Fusarium; species Fusarium coffeatum. Next base: position 49,273 of record NW_022157970.1, read on the forward strand.
CATTCAGAGGCAAACGCTCCACATAAAATCCTTTTTTTTTGATTCCCAAACGCCTTCCCTTCCAAGGGTTCGAGGGCAACCAGAGCCTCTCGAATATGACATTCAACTCATCAAAAAATGTCCCCGAGTATAAAGACAACCAACCCAACCAATCCATAACCAATCCAGCCAAACCCCACCTTCTAATCAGAACAACAGGGTATCAAGCACATTACGCCAACATAAAAAAACATTACCATTTCCACATCAACAAATGCTCATCAAATAACTCCCCTACTCGACAACTTCTTGTTGTCCTCCTCCGAGAAGCTCGAGGACCTTGTTGACAACAGCACTGGGGTAGCCGCGGGTGAGCATCTCACCAACGACACCCTTGGCTTCTTCTCGTTGCTCCACGGCTAGGTATGCACGAGTCATAGCCTCATATGTACTGGGTTCTCGCTTCTCCCGACCAACGGCATCGTAGATGCCCTGGGCCTTCTCGATCTGCTTCTCAGCTGCCCAGCCGTGAATCAGTGTGTTGGCGATGTAAGGAGTCAACTCCACACCCTTGCTTCGCATGTGTGCAAGTACAGGCTCGGAAGCAGCAACCTGGTGGTTGGCAACCATAGCCTCGAAGAGAGCTTGGTACAGGCTGGCGCTGATAGGAACGAGAGACTCCTTGACGACGGAATCGAACATCTTCATGGCACCTTCCATATCGTGCAGAACACATCCCCTAGCATGAATGAGGGAAGCGTAGTGAACGGGCTCAACGCGCTGACCCGAAGCACGGATCATGCCCAAGACCTCCTCAGCGGCCTCCATATCAACTGGGTCGAGAGTGGCGTGGGTATCGACAAGGAGCTTATAAGTGTGCACGGTAGGAGCTATACCCTTAGCCTTCATGCGCTCATAGTAAGCCAGAACCTTTGACTTGTCACGCTTGGTGTTCAAGAAAAATTGCATCATGCTGTTGTAAGGAGCAGGGCGGGCCTTGTAGTTAGGCATGGCTTCCATCTCGTCAAATAGCGTCTCAGCAAACTTCTCGTCACTAACACGGCAAAGAGCGTTGACAATGGTACCGTAGGTGACAGACGTAGGCTTGATTCCGAGGTTTCTCATCTCACCAAAGTAGAAAAGGCAGTCGTCGATACGGCGCGCCTTTCCAAGCTTACCGATGAGAGCATTGTAGAGGAATGAGCTAGGCTCAACACCCTCGGCCTTGGCACGGTGGAAGATGCGGACAGCCTCCGAAGCTTCGTCGAAAGTCTTGGTTGAATCCTTGAGCGTGGTGATGTACAGACCGAAAGTGTTTGCAGAGGGACTGGCGCCGATTTCGAGCAACTCCTGGTGGAACTGCTCAGCGCGTCCGCGGTTGCCCACGGTAAGGCAAGCGCCTACCATAGCGTCGAGGATACTGGACCACCCATATCGAACAACAGCAAACTGAGGCAGGACAGGCATGTCGGCGCGGGCCATGGCAAGAATGTCGTAGCACAGATCGATCTTGCCATCACGAGCAGCAGCAGAGATGAGCTTGGCGTAGGTGATGTAACGAGGATGTCGGCCGGCACGTCGCATGTTTCGGAAACGGTTGAGAGCCTCACTGAGACGAGGTCCCTTACGACCATGGTTACCCTCAAGATCTTCGGCAATGAGCGAAGAGCCCTTGAAGTCGGTGGTGTGGGCATAAGGGTCGTGGGTATCCTCAAAGCTGGGAACGGCAGGAGCTGGCATGTAAGAAGCGGGCGCGGGCTGTTGTGTGAAGTCGAGGACTTGAGGGGCGAGCTGACGGGGGTCAACAATGCCTCGAGTCTCCATGTATCGAGAGATGAACTCAACGCCCTCCTCGACCTCCTCAACGAGATGGGACTGGGCATCGGAAAGTGATGCTCGAATTCGCTGGAACATCATCTCGGACTGAGCCAAACCCTCTGCAACCTGACCAGAACCAATCAAAGCAACGGCATACATGGCTGTAGGCTCAATGAAGGAAGTAGTAGCTTGTACCTCGGGGTGGTTCAGAGCTTGCCAGTACTTCGAGGCGCTAACAACATCACCCTCACGGACGCTCATAGCGAGAAGGGCAGTAGCGGGAGTCACCAGGTCATCAGCATAAGAGGGCATACCACCGTAAGCGGCGATGGCGGTTTCCTTGTCGCCCTTATCAGCAGCAATGGTAGCAATTTCGCTCATGGCCTTTGCACGGGATTCAGCCTCAACAGACTGTGCCCATTGGAAAGCCTCCTGGTAGATACCACGGGTGATGAAACCCTTCACAAAACCAGTAGTAACCAGAGCATCCTTGATATCAGCAGCGCGGACACCATACTCGGTAACAATCTTCGAGAAGAACTTCATGGCACCCTCAATCTTGTCTGTAACCACGTAGGCATTGATAACTGCTGCGTAAACCTCAGCGTCAAGTCGGTCGTTGAGGGTAGTCTGTCCGTCATCGTGAGCAATAGCCAGGTTGCGGTACTCATTGTAGCATTCGACAGCGCTAATCAAGTCGCCAGATGAGGCGAAAGCAGTAATCATGGTAGGGAAAACAGCGGCGAAAGGGGCGATGTGGCTAGCCTCCATGTGCTCGAAAAGACGGAGCATATCAGCAACACGTCCGTCCTTAGCACAAGCAGTAATCAGCTGGTGGTAAGTCTCGGCAGTGTACTCGGCAACGTCAGTATCAACTGATGTGTCGAACAGCTTGATAGCCAAATCAAGGCGGTCGTCCTCGCAGAGAATAGCATGCTCGAACTCGTGAGAGGCGAGCATGAACTTGCCAGGCTCATCCATGCCACCGAATCGTACCCGCTTGTCTTCCAAAGCAGCCTTCAGCTCAGCAACCTCAAGGCATCGAGAGGCCAGAAGACCGACAAGAATGTTAAAAGTGTCAGCATCTGGCGAAACCTTCCTCCTGAGCATATCAGCGTATACGTCGAGAGCCTTGGAAACAATCTCGATCTTCTTCATGGGAATATGAATAGCAGCCAGCAAGAGAGCATTGTAGGCACCAGCGATCGGTTGAACGCCAGTTGCCAACATGGCCTCGAACACGGCGGGAATCTCGACATAGCGGCCATCATGAGCAAGCTTGTGAAGATGGTCGGCATAAGACAATGACTGGGGGTCTACTGGCGGACTGGCGCTTCGAGCGACACTTCCGGGAGTTTGCGACCTAGAAACCGCTGGCGATCGTGTCTTGAAACCAAGGGATGAGATCGGTCGTCCTTCGGCGACAGCATTCTCAGCCGCCTCCTGCAGACTTCGTACCTCAAGCTCGCGCTCGAGAGCAGCATCGATGTGCGCAAGAGCTGCTTGGTCCTCAATTGACAAGTTCGACTTGACTTCGGCATCCTCGATCAAAGCCTGCTCAATAACCTCTTGAGCGGCGGCTTGATCTTTGGTAAGAATGGAAGCCGCGCTAGGCTTCCACTCAATACTCTTCTGGAAATCGAACTGGGTCCATTCGGAATCAACTTCACCGGTGGCCTGCTGGTGTTGCAAGGCCTCGAAATACGCGTCTAGACCTCCATGGTTTTGGCCGGGGCGATGCTCTACGGACGGAAGGCCCGAAGATGCTGTGCGCTCAGTGTGGAAGGCGGAGTGAAGCTGGAGGTTAGAGAAGCGATTGAGTCGGTTGGTCTTTCGTCGGACAAAGACAGGTCGGTTTTGTGAATTTAGGACGTGAGGGTGTGTGGCGGCAACAACGGATTGCGCGTAACCGTGTGTTGTAATTGACTTTGCGAATGTTGATCCTTGACGGACGAAATTCGAGTAGAGGGAGGAGTATATGGTGGGCATTTAGAAATCACCCAGACGGGGAGGAGAGGAGACTAAAGAGTCTCTGTCAGTAACAGGTACAATTGGAAAAGCAATGATCGCTGTGTGTCAAGTATATTCAAGTGCCGTTGGAAGTCGAACGATTGTGAGGTCTGGTCGAACCACGCGATCTGGGGAGGCGTGGAGGAAAAGTGGTGTGTGGTGGACCGAAAACGTTGGAAGTGTCACTTACAGTAGAAAAGAATCGATTATATCAATTGCAGGTTCATTTGACAGCAAGTACGCCGTCAAACAAACGCGCCGACCAGAATAATAGATAAATGGTTAGGGGAGGATGAGGAAGGAAGAAAAGGTAGACAAGATCGAAAGAAGAAAATTATGACTACCGTTTGTCCGGGGTTGGTAGATTTGTCCTCGGGTGTTAGTTAATTGAGATGATGAGTATTCGACACGGACCCAGGTCTTAGGGTCGGGGGAGTGGCTTCCTTTTTTGCTCTTTGCCTGATGTACAGTGGAACCTTGGCAGGTACTATTCAGTCTACGCCTTTTCCCTCTACAAACCTACGGTATTTCTCGCTACAGCGCACGTCAAGAGGCAGCTTAGTGTGGGGAAACCCTCACTGAGCCCTCGAAATGGGGCATTTTTAGTTCGTTATCGCTACTTCCAAAGTACCTAAACATCATCGATGATGGCTGCGTGTCCGTGGTGGCCTTGTCGCGGCGCGGAGTTCGGATCATGAGTTTAGTTGGTTGCAGCGGACTGTTCAGGGCTCCGCAGTGGCTCATCTGTGGGTGTCGACAGGGGTCGAGGTGTTCTTTTTCAGCGTGTGGGTGCCTGGGAGACTAGCTGCTGTAGGTGAGGTGCGGGAGGTTCTGGAATGACTCAAGGCCCTGTGCCTGTACGAGCTGTTGTCTCCAGCAAGTACCGTAGAGTTATTCTCATTCAGCTCCGTCTCCAGTCCCGTCTTTTTTTCTCTTACTCAATCAAACTTTCCTAGAACCTCCGGAGGTCCTCAGAAGCTTCCAGTTACAGTACAGTACAGGTCCAGTTCTAGTTTCCAGGTGAACCACAGGTGAAGATGATGGATGTCTCTAGGTCGGTCTCTTTACTCTTCCCACTCTAACTATCTGCGGGGGGCTCTAATGCATGTGGCAAAGATTCAAACTGCTTAGTCCATTACACGCGCATTCACACCGATCATTGATGCTGCAAAAGATACAGACAGTAGCGAGCAGATTCTCGAGTTCCCACCGCTCGCATAAAATTGTAGCATCCATCAGCAAAACATCCTAGGCCATTTGAGTTGGCGTTTTGGAGAACCCATCAAAGTTGACTGTCATTGGCCAATCAGCTTTCACGGAATTCTGGAAACTCCCTCTTGTCCGGCATGCAAAAGTTTTCCCTTCCTTGCTTTTCTGTAGGTTATTTTTCATGATGTTACCTTTTTACTGGGTTCTCTCTGTAGGATCGCCAAAGATTCAGTGCATGTTACCAGGAATATGAGACATGCACACAAACGAACGAATATTTGTTTGAGTGTCTGTATTTTCTGAAATAGTTTTGTGAATCTGCAGGTTTGACGCGCACGACCCTTGGTCTGACCGCAAGTGACGATTCGTTTAAGCGAGTAACGGAACCGTTTTCTAGGCCTTAGATGCAGACAATTGCTTTACGTTTCGATATTGACCCATTCATGATCCTTCCATCGTCAACAACAGACCCAGGGCTCAGGGCCAAGGGTGCAAGGGTCCTCAAGCAGTCGTCGATTTAACTGAACTAGGACTCATCCAACTCTGGACTCTGATGGTGGCCACGGCGATAACAAACCGGTGATTTTGTCCAGCCCTCCCTGTCTTAGACTTCCTTAGATGTAGTTTTTTTCAGCTTTGATTGGACGAAAAGTCTTGGTCTATGATTAGCGTCAAAGTCTGAGGGAGAAGCCGGGACTCCAAGTCCAGCCTGTCGGGTTGCTGCCAGATGTCCCGCTCATAGAGGACACCTGGACCTCGATAACTTCAATCTTTTTATCGATTTGTTGTTGTGTAACGAACATTTTTTTTTCTTCTGTATTTTCCTCTGCTATTTCAGACAGGGGATCATGCTGGTGGATCAAGGCGGGCCATTTACGATAACTGAATTACTGATGGAAAAGAATTCGCTGATACCGTCGATTGTGAATAATGGTACTCATCTATCGGTATTTCTGCTTCGAGCGAAACCTACCAATTCCTACGTCAACACACAAGTCTTGACAAGGTGTGGCAAACAACTTTAAAATCAACCTGGCTGTGTGTGAAAAACAACATTGTCAGCTGCTTAAGATTGACCTACCAAAGAGGCCGGGACAAGTGTACACACCAGCCCCCAAAGTCTTACTCATTGGGTTCAACCTCCGGGGCAATTAGTGCAACTCCGTCAACCCTCCGTCAACCCTCCGTCAACCCTCCGTCAACTCCTCCATTTGCCCTAGCCACAAAGTAAAAAACACAACAAGGCTTTATCATGATGAACAGTCATCATTCATCATGTGGCGACGTCGACAAAGTGATGCCTGGGGTTCAGGGCTGTAATGGAGTACGACAGAACTGCAGGGCTGCAAATGCAATTTTGGTCCGTCACATGGATTGCCCATCAACGAAAAAGATCCGTTTCCAGCGGATGCTACGGATCAGTACATATGGATTCTCTACCTACCTACATAGTACTTTCTGGCTGACGACAGTTCTACTATAATCCCTGGCCTGTCAGTTTTCTCGCTAGAGATAAATAGCCGAGTCCGATCGGGCGTAAAAGACCAGCCCGGCATTTTCGCTTCTTTAACTCCATCAATATCCGTCTAAATATTGGAGATTTTGGAGAATTGGAGATTAGACGTTGCTTCGCTCCAGTCCTTTATCAGATGGTTCGCCCGACGACCTCTTTATCAATCCGTAACAAACCCGGACCGGAGTTCAAAACCTGATCAACTTCCGACGCTATTCGGAGCAAAGTTATGAGTTGCTTATGCCTGGGATTCACGGCATGTAGCCAACTATCAGATTTCTCGCAACGTCCCAATGTGTACACAAGAAGCACTCTGACGTAGCACTCATTTGCCAAAGACTTGCATTCCCGTAGGTAGATTGCATTGTGTCACCTGAAGCGCATTGGCGCTGCTATGCATGGCATCCCTTTGCTTACGCAGTTTCAGCTTTCGCGATTCTACGGAATCTCAATATGCCTCGCAGCTACACATTTACCTTTCAGCGCCATTGCGTATCGATCTTTTTCCTCTTGAGGAATCTCGGGGACTTATCGACAGCAGTCATGAGACTCTTCCCAATTCCACGATGACGATATCGCCTTCAATCCAGAGTGATGCTTCTCTGTAGTCCATCAGCAATCCCGTAACAATTTGTATGTAAATCATGGAGAAGATCTAGACCACGTTCGATCGGCGTTATCAGTAGATAAGCGATAAGATAGTGTTTCTCCACTTAATATTTTTTTCTTCAATGTATCGAGAATATCGTAAGCCCCACGTATAGTCTATATACCAACTTCAACACCGCAACAATGGCTGACGATGGAATGCTGCTAAACTTCGACCTGGGGTCTGGTCCTATCAAGCCCCAGGTCAAGTTCAAGGGTGGACGCTGGCGCGACAGGAAGCAGGCCGAGAGGTCAACAAGGATAGCGTCCGGGAAACAGACTCAGACCAAACATTCAAGAGATGGAACCGACGAGGGAAGGTCTTCAAAACGACAAAGGACAGATGACGATGGCTTTGATGATGATTTTGATTACAAGTCTGCCAATAGAAATGCTTCGCGACCAAGACAATTCGACGCCGATGGCCACGGACCGCCTCGAAACCCCGATGGCAAGCCAAAACAGATTATCTCACGTCTCTTCTCGTTCAATCCTACTCAAACAACAGAGGTGCAAGAGAAGCAGGAGGAATGGACCGCTCCAGAGGCTACCAATGCGCCGCTATCAGATGTTGCTAACTTTGGTACCTTGACGATATCCGCCCGACTGGTTGACGAACTTGGCAAGATGAACCTGGAGCGACCCACGGCTATTCAGAACAAGGTCATCCCTCACATGCTGACGAGCAGCTCCGATGCGTTTGTCCAGGCCGAGACTGGTTCTGGAAAGACGTTGGCCTACCTTTTGCCCGTCCTACATCGCGTTTTGCAATTGAGTGAGAAGGGCAAAGCCCAGATTCACCGAGACTCTGGCGCATTTGCTATTATTGTTGCGCCCACTCGTGAACTTGCCAAGCAGGTTCATACAGTCCTCGAGAAGCTTATTCGACCGTTCCCATGGCTTGTGTCGACCGCGATCACTGGTGGAGAGTCCAAGAAGGCAGAGAAGGCCCGTATACGAAAGGGTGTCAACTTCTTGGTCGCTACCCCCGGCCGACTCGCAGATCATATCGACAACACCAAGGCGCTTAACCTCAGCACGGTCCGATGGTTGATTCTTGATGAAGGCGATCGACTTATGGACTTGGGTTTTGAGGAGGATTTGAAGAAGGTTATTACAACGCTCAAGGCGGTTGAGCCTTCGGACAAGCTACCAGACGGAACACCGCTCAAGGCCCTACCGGAACGAAGAGTCACAGTACTTTGCTCGGCTACCATGAAGATGAACGTGCAGAAGCTTGGAGAGATGAGTTTGGCAGACGCGACATTCTTGGCAGCAAAGAAGGAGGAGATGGAGCTCGATGTGGATAAGGAGATGAAGGCGCCTGCGCAACTTCACCAGTACTATTCTGTGGTTCCAGCCAAGCTACGACTCGTTACCCTTATCGCGTACCTCAAGGCTACGTTCTCCAAGCGCGGCAAGACGATGAAGGCGATTATCTTTATTTCTTGCGCCGACTCGGTCGATTTCCATTACGAAATGCTACGGGATCCTAACAGCACCGACGCACCTGTAGCATCTTCCAAGGACGCAGAATCGGTTTCGAAGACAGTAGCAAAGGCGGCATACATTACCTCTCCAGCGAGCCCTGAGGTTGTTCTCCACAGAATGCATGGATCTCTATCGCAACCTATCCGTACGGCTACTTTGCGATCATTCTCGGCTTGCAAGTCGCCATCCCTTCTAATCACCACTGATGTTTCCTCTCGAGGTCTGGATATTCCTTCGGTCGATCTGGTCATCGAGTACGATCCCGCGTTCAGCTTTGCCGATCATATTCATCGTGTCGGTCGAACTGCTCGTGCTGGTAGACCTGGTGACGCTCTTCTGTTCCTCCTTCCCGGAACCGAAGAAGGCTATATCGAGCTACTAAAGCAGTCAACACCACCAACATCGCAATCATACGACTCGATCCTACAAAAGGGAATGATGAGCAAGCTCGAATTCCCGGTCGAGACGACAGCGAAACCGGAAGAGGGGCAGTCTTTCCATGACAAGGCGGAGACTCTCCAGTTACATATCGAACAGCGTCTGCTAGAAGATACCAACCGCCTAGAACTTGCTCGAAAAGGCTTCAAGTCCCACATCAGAGCATATGCTACGCATACCAAGGAGGAAAGGAAGCACTTCGATATTACAGAACTACACCTGGGACACACAGCAAAGAGTTACGGCTTGAGAGAAGCGCCCGGCGGCATTGGACAGGGTGTGGAGAGGAAGACTAAGAAGCGGACGAATAAGGGTGCTGAGAAGGAATCGGACCAGGCTGTGGGAGACGAGAGGCATAACCAGAACATAATCAGGAAGAAGAGTATGATGATGATGAATATGCCGGCGGACGAGTTCAATATTGGTTAGATACTGGGTACAGCGGCATTCCTTGCTTGAACTTGAGTTTTAGATCTACATTAAAAGCCGGACATGATGATCATGTCCATGATTATTTCTTCCACCTCTCTCCGTTCGTCCTTCCACACGTTGCCTCCTCTTAGATACGCGTCCAACGTCATGAATGTGCCAAGATCCTGGAACCATGACGATGCATCTCAAGTTGTCCTGCATCACGCAGAGATCTCGGAGTGCGAATCGAAATGCCATAGCTGCACAACAACGATGTCGTGATGCTGTCGTTGACCATTCACAGCCTCACAGACTGACAGCTAACGGACGAGTGCGCCACATTTGGCAGGTGTGTGGCCTCTTTCAAGGGTCCTGTAGGTCCAAGATTCAAGGCGCATGACATCAAAAGCTCACCACAAAGAATGTCTGGACTCTCTGTAGATGCCCTGCTAGTGACAGCTGTGCTACCCTATAATAATTCCGGACGGGACCACCTCTGCATGCCTCTCAAACACCGGAATGCGTAATTATGTGTCGAGGAACGTCATTTTAGAGATGCGGGAGGGAGGGATGTCAGAGTTGTGTGGCTGATGCTGTGAGCTCGACCCAATGAAGCTTGGGGATTCGCAGGATTTGACGTCATGCGGTGATGTAACTTGGCTGGTGATTTACATGCATCAGATATTCGAAAGATTCCAGGGGGATGAGAAGCAACATTTAAGAGAAGACTCCTGCCGCTGAAATCAAGTGTCTTATTCTTTAATCTACAAGATCACAAGTCTCAGTCTCAAACCTTGAACAAGACAAACACCACCACCAATCTATCACCACCAAAAACCACCATCATGAACAACAACCAGAACAAGAGCGCCGCTGGCAACGTCGGCGATACAGTCGGAGGAGCCGCCAACTTCCTCACCAGCACCTTAGGCAACACCGTCGGTGGCCTCGGCCGCACAGTCGGCAACGTTACTGGAGCCGCCACTCGCGGTGTTGGCGATACCGTCACCTCAGCGACCGGCAGCACTGGACAGCCCATCGGCGATGCTGTTGGCAACATCGGCACTGGAGTCCAGGGAGGACTTGACAGCATTTCCAAGGGCGTCGAGGACGCTGGCCAGTGGAAGAAGCGATAAATCATGATCAACGACAAACCAACAACAGACACGATACCACGATAATACGGGGATGGAAGATTGTAATACTGGAAGCACCAGGAACTGTATCAATAGTCAATACAAAATAACTACCTACTTGCGACTATACTGTCAATGAAGTAACACTGTGAATATGTGACCTGTATTTGTTCCGCCTACTCTCCCTGTCTGCTCACCACTGTGGTTGTGCTCCCATCTGCAGGTACACACACACACACAAGGCACGCCTTCCGTTTGTTGACCTGCCTGTAGACATTCAACGAAATTTTAAGAAGGCCGCACATGTCAGCACGACCTGGAGATCATCTTCCACCGTGGGCGTTCAAAGCAATCTTGGGTTTACAGCATTCACGCGGCGAGCATCCTTCCTCATGACCCGGCATCAAGCCAAGTGCACAATGAAAGAGGTTATAAATCAAAAATTACGCCCCCTATGGCCCCGAAGGACAATAGAGCATGGAAACGACTCCGCGATGTGCAATGCAGGCCTTCCATGCTGAGGAAGCCAATTCATGAGCTGGCCTCCTCGGAACAAGGTAAGTATGAAGAAGAAAAGAAAAAGAAGAGGAAAGGTTAGCAGGCAGCCGAGATTATATAGGCAGAATTTTTGGTTGGTCTGTGCGCAGAACATTAGGCGGCGCGCGTCGGCAGAATTTAGCGCACCACGAAAACACGTGACCGAACGATGCGCTCGGGAGCAGGAAGATCCGAGACGTCAGGGCCTGGTTGCTCGGGAGCAGGTGGAGATTTCATCTCCTTTGAGTTCGACGTTTACTTGGCGATAACTTCAATGTGACTAGGCCTGACCTTTTAGCTTCGGCCTGCCAGTGGGATATTTACATCTCTATGATCATGATTCTCCTCGGGAAGCGTTGCTTTACGATGTTAAAGATGGTCAAGAACTTAGCTAATATTTACTAAAACCTGACAAACCTATCAGTCGTGGCGCAGACCCACGTACGTCCTTGTTCGACGGTGCTTGATTGCGGTTCTGCAAAGACAAGTGTGAAGTCTAATTCTTCCAGCTTCCACTTTGAGATCTGTGCCCGGAACCGAGGTGTTGCTAAACCATAGCTCACATCGAAGTCTGGTTCAGCTGTAGGGTAAGATATATCGCTTGGACATAACACGGAAAGAATGTCAATTAGGACTACGCGAGTTTCATTGGCAAATTGCCATATTGGAACTGATATTCTATAGCAATAGAGGAGATATAACTATAGTATCTGGGTTTGGAAATTTGAGGGCGTCTCACCGACTTCGACAACATTAAGCGTTGCAGTACCCGTGCTACAGTAGATGTGGAGAGAACGGGAACTGTTTACCTCGGAATCAGAGTAACAGCATGGAATCCACATTTGGCATTAGAACGGCTGCCATACCGTAGTGAGAGGCAGATCGCGCTGATCAGAGTTTATTGTTTACTGGATGAACCTTACTATTGGATCGTTGTTTGTTGGCGCGCATGGCAGACTGCAGTCATCAATATCGCAACACTTCAACTTGATGCTATTACTGTTGGCATATGAGGCCTCCGGTCTAGAACGACCCATGAAGTCGCAAGACACGTAACTATTCCGAAGACTCGTAATCCCTCCTACCGACTTGATAGCGCTTAAGCAGATGGAGGTGATACAGGTACGAGAAGAAGTAGAGACTAACAATACTTTGACTGCCAAGACCGAAATCTGGGGTACAACTAGCCCCGGTACTTGAAACTTTTAGACCCTGAACCAAGCACAGGCACAGGCAATAGAAACGCCATAATACAGGCTGTTAACTAAGCCAAGCAGTTTCAACCTGACCGATCCGTTTACGGATACGGCGCAGGTCATCTCCTGTTTCGAATCTCACTGTGAGATCTATGGAGAGTTATTGAGCCTGCCCTATAACAATTGTTACCGAGGCTCGGGCCAAGACGGTCCTGAGTACTGATTAGGAGGCGGCGTTCGAAACTATTGTTTTTCGAAACAGGGCAGTATAACAAGGCGCCTATAGGCGAGCTATTCTTCGGCATCGCGTTGCCGACGTTGAAGATTAATTAATTGTCTTCGTATGTATCACTGCTAAGCGACATGGGGGTCGGGCAGTGCTACACCAAAAGTCTCGGGTTCGTTAAACGTCTGGTTTGATCTAGCGCCGCCCAGCCGAAAACCAAAACAATTGCGGTCGGAGTATCAAACCATCCGAACTGATAGATTTGATGCATATGCCGAGTGGGCGTGGCTGAGGCTGTGGGCGGCCGACATTGACCCTGTGCTTCACCCTTGTTTGAGGTTAGTAAGAGAGTTTTTGGCAGTTGTATCTGGACGACAGGGGTCAGGCTTGACATGTTGACTGCAGTCTGTTGGGATGAGTTGGGATAAGTATAAAGAGGATGGGAAGAAACATTGGTTTATCGAAATATCATCAAACAACACATTCTCATCTCAACTCTACAAAGATACCCATCACCACCACTCCAACTATCACCACCACCATCATCACCACCAAACAAACCACCACAACCACCAAAATGCACGCCTCTCCCATCACTCTTCTCGCTCTCTCCGCCAGCGTCGTCTCCGCTGCCAACCACGTTGTCAAGGTCGGAGATGGAGGTCTGACTTTCGAGCCCGCTGAGACCACAGCCAAGATGGGCGACACTGTCGAATTCCGCTTCTACAAGGGAACCCACAACGTCGCTCAGAGTGGCTTCGGCAGCCCCTGTTCTCCCATCAACAGCACTGCTTTCTTCAGTGGTACTTGGGATGTCAAGGAGGGCGTGAGCGACAAGGTCTTCACCCTCAACGTTACCTCTGAGGACCCTATCTGGTACTACTGTGCTGTTGGCGCTCATTGCCAGAACGGTATGGTTGGTGCTATCAACGCTCCGTAAGTTCACCTCTTCTCCACAGTCAAGATTCCGTATATACTAACAAGCTTAACAGTACCAGCGGAAACCGAACCTACGAGAACTTCGCCAAGGCCGCCGAGGAGGCTGATGACAGCACTGCTCCCCGATCTACTGGTGGTGGTGAGATCGCTACCGCCACCGGCACATGGGCTCCCTCAGGCACTGCTTCCAGCACTGAGACCGCCGCTTCCTCAACAGAGACCTCCGATGCTAACGCTGGTCTCGAGGCCCGTGGTGAGATCCGATGGGGTCTGATGGCCGCCAGCATGGCCATGGCCGGTCTTTTCGGTGGACTGATGATGTAGATACCCCCCTGTATCAGTCAATTGTGTTTTATGATTCATGCCCTGGAGGCATTTTATTGTCTAAGCTAGCTAGACTAGCCACTGGACTTTGTACATGAGCGTATAGACGACTTCCTACGGGAGAGATGATAATATAGATACCACTTTACTCGCACAATGCTTCCCATAAATCACTAGTGAATATGATCATGTTTCGAGCGGCTCTCCTCGAAAGAGTTAAGAAAAAAA